>NC_092241.1:52927916-52965416 GCF_036320965.1 Panulirus ornatus
TGGAGGGCCGGAAAGCCTTTGATACTGTCCCTCACAGATGATTGATGATGGAGCGAGACATCTAAGCTCGGGGGGGTTCGGAGGAGGAGAGCTGTTCAGATGGACTGACACCCACGTAACTGGGACCCAGCAGAGAACACATGCCAGAGGAGCTTTCTCAAGCTGGGTGAGGGTGGCAGGTGGGAGGTTCCTCAGGGCTGAGTGCTGGGGGCCATTACCATTTCTGATCTACGAAAATTATTTGCCCAAATGGGACGGAATCCTTGCCTGAATACAGCTGATAATGAGGGGTGACAAAAGTCTAAAATGGAAGTAATAAAGTTCATAACAGGTAGCAACATAGATAGATAGTTACTGAAATCTATTCTTGGTAAATGTTATGGTCTTGGAGATGGGCTTGGTTATAAACAAACCTCTAAGCGAGTACCATGTTGAGGTCAGTCACGCAAGAATGCTGCTCTGAATAGTACCTGGTACCATCTGGTACGACAGACTTGTCGTAGGGGCAAACTGTATTTTGAGTTACCGTTCAGGATTTCTTGACACGTACATGAACAATGAAAGTTAAGAAGACGAACATGGAGTGTGTGTGTGTGTGGGTGCTCGCGACTTCAGGTGTGTGTGTGGGGGGGGGGGGTGCCAGCGACTTCAGTTGAAATGTATATGTATACCGTGAAAGTCTGGTCTCCTAGACAAGTCTGGTCATCTAGACAAGCCACATGATACCTGCTGGGAAAGGGGCAAAAGAAACTTATTAAAGTCTGTGACGGAAATGAGTGAAATGGGCTGGACAAAGACCCTATTTAAAACATACATAGATAAACGGGCTGGACAAAGACCCTATTTAAGACATACATAGATAAATGGGCTGGACAAAGACCCTATTTAAGACATACATAGATAAATAGGCTGGACAAAGACCCTATTTAAAACATAGATAAATGGGCTGGACAAAGACCCTATTTAAAACATACATAGATAAATGGGCTGGACAAAGACCCTATTTAAAACATACATAGAAAATACAAAGGTTTTCAAGTTACAAGCATATGTCTGACTTTAAAGCCACGACCTCACGTGTTTCTGAGCATCAGAATAACGTAACCAGCTGAGATACAGTGACTGAAGTGAGGATTATGATAATGGTGGTAAGTGAGGCAGTGTGATCGTGGTATCTGTGTTGTCGTATACGAGGAAAGTTCAGCGTGCTGACCTGCCACATAGAATGTTGTCATTGTTATTGTACCGCTAGTTGGGTGTTGATCTCATTCGCTCGTTAAGTCTGTGGCTGACTGAGACCAAATTGGAGGTGGAAAGATGGAGTGAAAAAGATTTTGAGTGATCGGGGCCTGAACATGCAGGAGGCTGAAAGGTGGGCAAGGAATAAAGTGAATTGGATCGATGTGGTATACCGGGGTCGACGTGCTGTCAGTGGATTGAATGAGGTGCATCGATTGCCACGGGTCATCAGAGTCGTCAACTCAAAGTAATAAACACCAGTCGGAAACAAGACTTGAAACACCTTCGTGTGGAGCACCATCGTGTGGAGCACCTTCGTTTTCAACACCTTTGTGTTGAACACCCTTTTGAACACCGTGTTGAACATCTTCGTGTTGAACACCTTTGTGTTGAGCACCTTTGTGTTGAGCACCGTGTTGAACATCTTCGTGTGGAACACCTTCGTTTTGAACACCTTTGTGTTGAACACCGTGTTGAACACCTTCGTTTTGACCACCATCGTTTGAACACCTTCGTGTTGAACACCTTCGTCTTGAGCAACTTCGACTTTAACACCTTCGTTTTGAACACCTTCGTCTTGAACACCGTGCTGAACACCACCGTGTTGAACACCTTCGTGTTGAACACCGTCATGAGTTCAAGATAATTCCAAGATCATAAACACTCTCACTAAACATATGACCCCCTAGTCACCCCATTGTCAGAACCTATCTCGCATGGACTAAAGTACATGTAACTGTGCATGAAAAGAATATAAGTCTATAATGAGGAAAATAATGAGTTGGAAAGTCAAACTGTCGGTTTTAATCCTTTGTAGACTCTATGAAAATATATCATTATATATTATACTTTGTCCTTGTCTCCCGCGTTAGCGAGGTAGCGCAAGGAAACAGGCGAAAGAATGGACCTACCCACCCATATACACATGTATATACATACACGTCCACACACGCACATATACGTACCTATACATCTCAACGTATACATATATTTATACACACACAGACATGTACATATATACACATGTACATAATTCATACTGTCTGCCTTTATTTATTCCCATCGCCACCTCGCCACACATGAAATGACAGCCCCCTCCCCCGCATGTGCGCGAGGTAGCGCTAGGAAAAGACAACAAAGGCCTCATTCGTTCACACTCAGTCTCTAGCTGTCATGTATAATGCATTGAAACCACAGCTCCCTTTCCACATCCACGCTCCACAGAACTTTCCATGGTTTACCCCAGACGCTTCACAAGATTAATATACAGTCTGTCAGACTTTGTAGTGGGAATCGAACCAAAGTCACGGCAGTTAAGGTAAGCAGGGGGCCGGAGAGAGAGAGAGAGAGAGAGAGAGAGAGCCTGGCTCGGGTGGCGCACAGGTCACGTGGGGAAACCAACACTCAGCGTTCATTGCGGTCAGCGACCCGCCGCCATCCAGGAGTGTGTGCGCTCGGCTCAGCAGCGCCCAGTCGGGTCGGCTGATGTGCACAGCAGCTGAAGTGCTTTGGACTGTGTGTGTGTGTGTGTGTGTGTGTGTGTGTGTGTAATCCGGCTCTTGGTGTAATGGTTTCCTAGAATGATCCTCATGACCCTCCTCTTCTCTCTCTCTCTCTCTCTCTCTCTCTCTCTCTCTCTCTCTCTCTCTCTCTCTCTCTCTCTCTCTCTCTCTCTCTCTCACGTGTCTGGTCGACTCAAGTAGCTGATCTCGTCCGTGGGGGCCTCGCTGCGTCAGAGGCTGGCGAAGGCAGGTGGTGTACGTACGTTTATCCTGAAGGAGATGAGGAAGGACCTAGGTCCTGATGCCTAGGGCTGGTGCGGGGGTCTTAAGGAGGAAGACAGGGCGTTGCTTGGCCTAAAGGCGAGAAGGGACTGTAGGGAGGAAAAAGATGTTTGTAGTGACTCTAAGGCGTCATATAAGGAAGACTCTAATACAGAGCCTAAGATGAGTTGAGTATAGAGAAGAGACAAGTGGTGGTAGATTCCCAGACGAGACGGATATAAGGAAGAAAAAAGTGTTAGGAGGCGAGATATCTGGGTGTAAGGGAGGATAGATAGTGCATGGTATAAGGAAGGAAGAAGGCTATGAGGGAAGAGTTTGAAGCCTGTCCGTAGCGGATCTAACATAAGGAAGACAGTTAGTGCATTACCAAGGCGGAAATAGACGTAAGGAAGAAACGTATGGCATATTCTAAATACGTCGGGTGTAGTCACGAAGAGAGGCGGTGTATATTCTCATACAGGAAGGATATGATCCTACACATCCTAAGACCCCGAAGGAGTGTAAGATAAACAGATGCTCCTTATCCTAAGGGCGAGACGGATGCGAGAAGGCAAAGCTATGCATGTCCTATGATAGAAGGAAGAATGATACTGCATCTTCTAAAAGGAGAAAGGATGTGAGGAAGACAAAGGCATCTTCTGTGATGGTGAGGAGGGTAGGAAGAAGGCAAGGGTGTTGTGCATTCAGAGGCGAGACGGGTTTTAGCCATGCAAATGATGGATAGTGTAAGGCGAGACAAATATTTGGTAGAGAGGCGATGTTTATTCTAAGACCAGATAGACTTAAGGAAGCCAGGGGATGTATTCACACAAGACAAACGAATATTCAGAAAGGAGATTATCAAATACATCATATCTTTGATAAACAAATGAACAACGAAAGTACACTTTATATATGTTTAGGAAACTCTTATATTCTTTTGATTTGATGTATACTTGATTTACAATTATCGATCCTTTAATGACCACAGTATCATTAAAAACACCTCATATAGATGATAAAAGCTGGCCTTTTACTCTCATATTCCTCAGGTCTCATTAGACATCTGTGTTGTAGAATCACATGTTCTGCATGAACATGTCACAGGGAAAATTGTTCATCCGTCAGAACAACACTGTAGTGATAGGGAGGTTGTAACAAAATATATGCACAGTCGCGGACACTGGTCCCGACACACACACACACACACACACACACGAAGTCCCGGATTCCGGTACGTGCCTGGCCACAGCTGTGTTAATGACCCATCTGTTTCTGCCTGTCGAGCCAGTTCGGTACCGATTCGACCGAGAACGTCCCAGACTCTCTGTCTCTACCTGTGGAGACAGAAGGGGTTTAGTATTGCTTTGAGTAAGGGGTTTGCAAGGTCTCTCTCTCTCTCTCTCTCTCTCTCTCTCTCTCTCTCTCTCTCTCTCTCTCTCTCTCTCTCTCTCTCTCACGCCGCTTGTCGAGCTAGGCTTTGTTCAAGGGAGTTCTTGGCTCTGCTTCTGCCTCTCGAGACGGAGGTTCGGAACAGCTTCGATCAGGCGTGTTCCAAGCTCTGTTCTGCCTGACAAGACAGAGGGTTCGGAACAGTTTCGACCGGGAGTATCCCAAGCTCTGTGTCTACCTGGCGAGACAGAGGGTTCGGAACAGTTTCGACCAGGAGTATCCCAAGCTCTGTGTCTACCTGGCGAGACAAGGATTCGGAACAGCTTCGTTCACGCGTGCCTTAGGCAGTGTCATTTTACCTTCACTGACTTTTTCTTTCGAAAAGGAACACCAGAGTGTTGAACGAGCTGCTAGCTCCTTCATGTTATAGGATATACAAACCATCATTTATAACTGACCCTTTCAAGTCAACCAGCTACTTGAATGACGGATGAGCTGACTACGTGTGTCATCCAGGTCAGCTGCAGTTCACACGGTGAGGGAGCCATTCACGCATGCTCACTACCTGTTGTGTTGTAGGTTGTTAGGACATCGTTTGATGATGACGGTAATTCACAAGGTCATGAGGAGAATGGAGACTGAACAGTGTGGATTCAGATACTTTTAAGTCTGTTGCTTTGAGTCTATGAACCCTTATAAGAAGGATCAAAATAACACCGATCATGTTCAGCACAGTCTGAAGCCTCATTTCTAGATAGTGTAGTAAGATTTACAACAGATATTGTTGATGGGTATTGACGAGGAAGTCATGAAATTTTCTTTCCATAAGGAATAGAAAAGTATTGACGGTACAGACACATATAGAGGGATGAAATATACCACAAGCACAAAAAAAAAAAAAGGAAGGGGTTCAGTTGCTCTGGAAAGAGGACTGCATTGAATGATTCTGCCTAACGTATCTTATTCCAGGCTTCGATTCGCGGTATACATATGGTAACGCATCCTGGCCTTCAATACTCCTCTTCCTATACCACGTACAGAATCCTTGAGGTGACGAATAGAGTTAAGCCTGTCGTCTCATCCCTGAGACCTGATGGGTAAGATATTGACATGTGTCTGACAGCCACCTACGACTTGCCTTGTAGTGTTTTGCTGAGAATATGTGGTACATCCTTGCTTGACCTCTGACCCTCAAGGGTGTAGTTGAAGGCTAGATCCGTCGTACAGGAGAGTCGCATTGTCGTCCTCAAGGGTCGTACACAAATGTTCAAGGGTCGTACTGATGCTGGGGTTTGATAGGAACTTGGATGTTAGGTTTGGATGGATTTGGAATGCAATGGCATTTCCATGGCAAATTCTCCCACCCACTCACCCACCTTCCTTAAGTTGTTTGGATTCTTTTGAATAATTTCATCTATGCATCTGTCCACATCTTCATTCTCTTTTTTAACCTTTTCATCTTACGATAAAAAGTTCCTCTCTGTGTGTTCATGATTCATGTATGAGTTATTCAAATGGTTTACGATACATATCGTCCTTGGACGATAGCCACTATGTATGAGGACGCAGTACTTGATCATTCTCTGTATTAGGGTAAACACGTAGGAGTAAAGACATGGGACATGTATATATATTCAAGGTTAAGAGACGAGTGTAAAACTCCCTCCTCGTGTGGAGGAACTCCCTCCCTGTGCAGGACCAATAGGTAATAACACACAGACCAGATCCGCTTTTAGAGGAAAAATATTGAGTTCAAAGTAGTGCTAGAAGAGATTCTGTGAACTCTTGAGCGAGGGTTTAGAGAAGAGTGTGTGTGTCGGCGACGGGGGTATAGACTGAGTGGAGGATGGTTGAACTACGGGTGCATAGAAGCGAGGGGACAGAGCCGCTCACTATGGAGGAGGAACAAGAGACACAAGGGATAAGGACAAGAAATAACGACACCAGGATGAGAGAAGAGACGAACAAATGAACATCAAAGAAACATTCGAATAAATCAAATGGTCTCAAGACCTTTTCATAAATTTATGAGACCAAATCATTCGTAAAGGACTGGATAAATATTGGTACAAATGAGTACATATGTGGGAGCTCAGTATCGGCCAGGGACGTGAGGAAGATGACTTAATCACTCAGAAATGATAAAACCGGATCCGGCGGAGGTGAGGAGGTGTAAGCATGACCATTTCCTCGATTACTACTCTCCCCAGGTGTCTCTTCTACGCTTATGAGGCTCCTGCAGCACTCAGGAAGCTGGCCACGTCTACTGGTCGAGACCACAGGTCATACAGTTTTTGGTGCTGTGTGTGTGTGTGTGTGTGTGTGTGTGTGTGTGTGTGTGTGTGTGTGTACGTCTGTGTGCGGAGAATGCTGGGCAACTGAGTGGTCGGTGGCGTCTTCTTTATGATGGGAATTCGACCCGTGTACAACCCAGGAACCTGAAGGCGTCACCATTTATGTAAAAGTCCCTCTCAAACCACTTGTGTTGTTCAAGACCTCCTCCAATGAGAGCAATCTTCTTTCTCATCACCAGACAACCCAGTCGTGGGCCAGTCAGACCTCCTGTTGTCTGTCTTTCTCATGTAAACTCGTGTAAACAACACTAATAAGTGACAAGAAGCTGAGAGGGAAGTAACAGCGAGGAGTGTGCTGCCATCAAACACGACTTTTAAAAAGTAATTGGTGAAAGTAATCAGGAAGAAGACCTAAGCATTCTTGAATGGGACGAGTCATTCGAGATAATACGAATGCAGAAAGGCTCCCTGCTTGACAAGTGTGTTGGGTGTTCGTGAGCGAGTGGACAGAATCGTGGAGAACAAGGAATAGTCAGGTGGGTTGAGTGTATACTCGTAAACGAGGAGAGGGCCAACGATACAGCCAGCCCCACACACGCTCGAGAACAACTGATACTGAAGCCAGACATCCAAGCTCGGGAGGAGGTCAGAAGAGGACTACTTAAACTAGACTGATAGACCCACCTCCTCCTCTGACTACGAGGGAACACGGGTCTGGCGAACCTCCTCAAGTTTGGAGAGGGAGACAATTTGAGATCCAGCCAGTCCCTGGAGACACCACAATACCTGATCGGTGACAATGATCCGCCCAGCGAGGCGCTACAATGTTACTGAATGGCTATGTTAATGATGCCCCAGACACACACACACACACACACACACACACACACACACACTCACAAACCAAGGCCTTATACACTATATTCATTCTAGCTTCCCTTTCTAGTCTGCAGCACCACCCTGATTTACTATACACCCCTTCTCTCCCTCTTCTCCCTTATGTACATATATGTGTCAGCCAAGGTGAAAGCATGTGTACTGTGGCACGACACCTGTGGCAGCAGCCTGCGACCCTCCCTCCGTCAGGTATGGTGCTGCACCGTCAGGAAAGAATCTCACTTCCAAGGGAGCCCCAGTCTCTCTCTCTCTCTCTCTCTCTCTCTCTCTCTCTCTCTCTCTCTCTCTCTCTCTCTCTCTCTCTCTCTCTGTCCCTCTGCGTCCAACAAATGCCAGCGTCTCATCTCTAGGTCCTCCTCCTCCTCGAAGAGGATGAACCGCTTGGAACAAATTTAGCGAAGGGTGAGGGAGAGCGAGGCATCGTGCCTCCAGTCAGTTACCAAAATTCTTTCATGAGCTTCAGGAACGAATGACACCAGAGCAAACTACGTCAGTAGCTCGTTCATCCCCAACCACTCTTGCTCAGGTTATTTGAACAGTGATGATCAATAACGTGGTGTTGAAAGGATCAGGACTATGATCGCGTCCTTGCCTCCGCCAGTACTAACTCTCAACACAGTATCATACCGAGTCAAGAAAGCAGTGTTTATCATCTTTTATTTTTAGCGTCAGGTCTGAGCTGATAAGTTCGACTAATTGTTATTTAATCCACTCGAGGATAGAAGCTGCCCGTTTATATCCACCATTATCATTGATCCAAGATTATTTTTCTCTCGTGGTTATCATCACAGACCTGCAGTCATCAGTGCTGAGGTTGTTAGAAGTGTTCCATTACGAAGGGACGCGTGTGTGTGTGTGTGTGTGTGTGTGTGTGTGTTACCAGAGGACACCACTGCATCGATTCGCAGAGGAAAACAACATAAGACATTGTTCTGACATTCCAGAGGCGCTCATCAGTTCGAAGGAGTCTCGGTTCTGTTGACTCTCCAGCCCGTCGAGAGAGAGAGAGAGAGAGAGAGAGAGAGAGAGAGAGAGAGAGAGAGAGAGAGAGAGAGAGAGAGAGAGATCGCTACCCTACGAGTTATTATGATTGACCAGATTTCTGGCTCGTAGATCCCAAAAGGGATCGATTATGTACATCTCACACACACACACACACACACACACACACACACAGCTGGGTTTTAAGTCTTCCTTTGTTGTCAGTCTATGATCGTCAAGTAGATAGACGAAGGGGTGAGGGGTGGCTGGTGTGGGCTACATAAGAAGGTCCTGCAGTTGAGGGATATTATTCATTTTTTTGACAGTGATGTACGTACGTCGCCCTGCCTCTGGTAGCAGATGTTCGCCCTGCCCGTCCCTCAAGTTCAGCAAAATTAAACCAAAGGACGACTCTCATCTCCAGACAATTTGACACAACGAACCGTCGTCTGTCTGTCTGTCTCTCTCTCTCTCTCTCTCTCTCTCTCTCTCTCTCTCTCTCTCTCTCTCTCTCTCTCTCTCTCTCTCTCTCTCTCTCTCTCTCTCCCCGGGAGATAACGACGCGCGAGTGTCAAAGATAATAAGCCAAAGATCAAAACCCGATACCAACACGAGGATACGTCGTTTACAAATATCACAACACAAAGCGAACATTTGTGCCAGGGTCGAAATGACCCAGTGAGGGAGCGTGCAGGAAAAATAAACCCCGGCTGACGTGGAACACAACAGCGCCCCCTCCTCACTCTCCCTCCCTCCTTCCTCCCTCTCAGAGCTCTACCTCCCTTCTCTCCTCTCCTCTCCTCCCTCCTCCTCCCTCCCTCTCTCCCTCTCAGAGCTCTACCTCCCTTCTCTCCTCTCTCTCTCCCCTCCACCTCCTCCTCTTTCTTCTCCTGAAGATCCTTCAGAGTCCAAAATGAGGTCACGGGAGGAGGAGGAGTGAGTACCTTGGAGCTGGTGTTGATGTTGGAAACGGAATCCCCTCCAAGGTCAAGGGGTCAGGATGATCGAAGAGAGGACACGCTGCTAGGGAAATCCTAAATATTTACGAATCTTTTACCTCACGCGAGCGAGACGATTGTGAGCACCGGGGTGGGTCATGTTGGTACAAGCCAGCGGGAGGAAGGCTGACGAATTGACGATAGAGAATGGAGTGTTCTGTGGCTGTAGATGAGGTTCTGTGGCCGTAGAAGATGAGGTTCTGTGGCCGTAGAAGATGAGGTTCTGTGGCCGTAGAGAATGGAGTTCTGTGGCCGTAGAAGATGAGGTTCTGTGGCCGTAGAAGATGAGGTTCTGTGGCCGTAGAAGATGAGGTTCTGTGGTCGTAGAAGGTGAGGTTCTGTGGCCGTAGAAGATGAGGTTCTGTGGCCGTAGAAGATGAGGTTCTGTGGCCGTAGAAGATGAGGTTCTGTGGCCGTAGAGAATGGAGTTCTGTGGCCGTAGAAGATGAGGTTCTGTGGCCGTAGAAGATGAGGTTCTGTGGCCGTAGAAGATGAGGTTCTGTGGTCGTAGAAGGTGAGGTTCTGTGGCCGTAGAAGATGAGGTTCTGTGGCCGTAGAAGATGAGGTTCTGTGGCCGTAGAAGATGAGGTTCTGTGGCTGTAGAAGATGAGGTTCTGTGGTCGTAGAAGATGAGGTTCTGTGGTCGTAGAAGGTGAGGTTCTGTGGTCGTAGAAGGTGAGGTTCTGTGGCCGTAGAAGATGAGGTTCTGTGGCCGTAGAAGATGAGGTTCTGTGGTCGTAGAAGATGAGGTTCTGTGTTCGTAGAAGATGAGGTTCTGTGGTCGTAGAAGATGAGGTTCTGTGGTCGTAGAAGGTGAGGTTCTGTGGTCGTAGAAGATGAGGTTCTGTGGTCGTAGAAGGTGAGGTTCTGTGGTCGTAGAAGATGAGGTTCTGTGGCCGTAGAAGATGAGGTTCTGAGGCCGTAGAAGATGAGGTTCTGTGGTCGTAGAAGATGAGGTTCTGTGGCCGTAGAAGATGAGGTTCTGTGGCCGTAGAAGATGAGGTTCTGTGGCCGTAGAAGATGAGGTTCTGTGGTCGCAGAAGATGAGGTTCTGTGGCCGCAGAAGATGAGGTTCTGTGGCCGTAGAAGATGAGGTTCTGTGGCCGTAGAAGATGAGGTTTTGTGGCCGTGGAAGATGAGGTTCTGTGGCCGCAGAAGATGAGGTTCTGTGTTCGTAGAAGGTGAGGTTCTATGGTCGTAGAAGATGAGGTTCTGTGGTAGTGACTGAATCCATCGTCGCGCAGCTTCAGAACTGACACAGAGGCAGACTTAGGACGAGGGTGGAGGTGCTGTTGTAAATTCAGTTGTAAATGGATGGTGAAGTGACGACGTATAAATCAAGCTGGGTGTTGTAAGTTCAGCTGTAAATGGATAGTGAAGGGACGACGTAAATCAGGTTGGGGAAGGAAGGTTTTTCTCCTTCATAAAACCACTATGGCTAATGTTCCTCCTGGACGTCTGCTGCTGCTGGTGTGTAACTGGGCGTCGTCTGTCTCGCTCTGGCGCTCAAGAATGAATACGTCTTATTTTGCCGCCGCTGAGACAAGGTTGGTCCAGCGAGGGTGATCGTACGGGGAAAGGGAAGCTGAGAGGACAGTTGTTCAAATGGGGAGAGACGAGCGCGCGCGCATCGTCTACCTGAGGTGGCTGAACTGAGAACATCCAGCGTTGGCTTGTGTGTGACGTGTTGCTGTTACTGAAGCTGTTCCTTGGAGGGTTGTGTTACTACTGAGTATGTTCCTTAAGGGTACTTGTGGCCGGGAACTCCACAGCCGGGAGTAGTGTTGCTGGAGGAGCTGTTCTCAGCAGCTGTGGATCTGCGGGTCTCCAGGTCATGTTGCCTGCCAGGGAACACGAGATGAACTACTGACGGAGGTTACTTGAGGTGGGTGTCTGGCCTAGTGCACGAGAGGAGTAGCTCTCTGTTACTGTATTCTGTCTATTTCGTATCCATGTATGTATGTATTATCTATCTGTCTATCTATCTGTCTATCTGTCTATCTATCTACATATCTAACTGTTTGTTTATGTGTCCTTCTGTCTATCAATCTATGTGTGTATTTATGTATGTATCTATTCATTCATCTATACATCTATCTATCTATCTATCTATCTAACTGTTTATTCATATGTCCTTCTGTCTATCAATCTATGTGTGTATTTATGTATGTATCTATTTATTCATTCATCTATCTATCTATCTGTCTATCTATCTATCTATCTATCCATCTATCTTTCTAACTTTCTGTCTGTTTATTCATATGTCCTTCTGTCCATCAATCTATGTATGTATGTACCTGTTTATTCATTCATACATCTCTCTATCTGTCTATCTATCTATCTATCTGTCTATCTGTCTGTCTGTCTGTCTGTCTGTTTATCTATCTATTTATCTATCTACCTATCTATCTATCTATCTATCTGTTTGTCTGTCTGTCTGTCTATCTATCTACCTCTCTCCCTCTCTATCTTTCTATCTATCTATCTGTCTATCTATTTATCTATCTATTGATGGTAATTTTCTTTGGCATTTTGATACATTGCATCACCTGATGGTCTCCCTTTACACCAAGGTCTTGAATGGAGGATAACAGACCATGTGTGCAAACCCTTGGCACACAGACCCGTCCTGACGCATGAAGCTGACATTGGTCCTCACGTGGGAGCTGACCTGCGTTAGCCCACGTTACGCCACGTCGTCCCACGGTTGCCACACATGACTCACATGACTCAAGTCTTCCCTGGTACCGACACATTGACTCAAGTCTTCCCCAGTACTGACACATGACTCAAGTCTTCCCTGGTTGCCACACATGACTCACATGACTCAAGTCTTCCCTGGTTGCCACACATGACTCACATGACTCAAGTCTTCCCTGGTTGCCACACATGACTCACATGACTCAAGTCTTCCCTGGTTGCCACACATGACTCACATGACTCAAGTCTTCCCTGGTTGCCACACATGACTCACATGACTCAAGTCTTCCCTGGTTGCCACACATGACTCACATGACTCAAGTCTTCCCTGGTTGCCACACATGACTCACATGACTCAAGTCTTCCCTGGTTGCCACACATGACTCACATGACTCAAGTCTTCCCCAGTACTGACACATGACTCAAGTCTTCCCTGGTTGCCACACATGACTCACATGACTCAAGTCTTCCCTGGTTGCCACACATGACTCACATGACTCAAGTCTTCCCTGGTTGCCACACATGACTCACATGACTCAAGTCTTCCCTGGTTGCCACACATGACTCACATGACTCAAGTCTTCCCCAGTACTGACACATGACTCAAGTCTTCCCTGGTTGCCACACATGACTCACATGACTCAAGTCTTCCCCAGTACTGACACATGACTCAAGTCTTCCCTGGTTGCCACACATGACTCACATGACTCAAGTCTTCCCCAGTACTGACACATGACTCAAGTCTTCCCCAGTACTGACACATGACTCAAGTCTTCCCTGGTTGCCACACATGACTCACATGACTCAAGTCTTCCCCAGTACTGACACATGACTCAAGTCTTCCCCAGTACTGACACATGACTCAAGTCTTCCCCAGTACTGACACATGACTCAAGTCTTCCCCAGTACTGACACATGACTCAAGTCTTCCCCAGTACTGACACATGACTCAAGTCTTCCCTGGTTGCCACACATGACTCACATGACTCAAGTCTTCCCCAGTACTGACACATGACTCAAGTCTTCCCTGGTTGCCACACATGACTCACATGACTCAAGTCTTCCCCAGTACTGACACATGACTCAAGTCTTCCCCAGTACTGACACATGACTCAAGTCTTCCCTGGTTGCCACACATGACTCACATGACTCAAGTCTTCCCCAGTACTGACACATGACTCAAGTCTTCCCCAGTACTGACACATGACTCAAGTCTTCCCCAGTACTGACACATGACTCAAGTCTTCCCTGGTTGCCACACATGACTCACATGACTCAAGTCTTCCCCAGTACTGACACATGACTCAAGTCTTCCCCAGTACTGACACATGACTCAAGTCTTCCCCAGTACTGACACATGACTCAAGTCTTCCCCAGTACTGACACATGACTCAAGTCTTCCCCAGTACTGACACATGACTCAAGTCTTCCCTGGTTGCCACACATGACTCACATGACTCAAGTCTTCCCTGGTTGCCACACATGACTCACATGACTCAAGTCTTCCCCAGTACTGACACATGACTCAAGTCTTCCCTGGTTGCCACACATGACTCACATGACTCAAGTCTTCCCCAGTACTGACACATGACTCAAGTCTTCCCCAGTACTGACACATGACTCAAGTCTTCCCTGGTTGCCACACATGACTCACATGACTCAAGTCTTCCCCAGTACTGACACATGACTCAAGTCTTCCCCAGTACTGACACATGACTCAAGTCTTCCCTGGTTGCCACACATGACTCACATGACTCAAGTCTTCCCCAGTACTGACACATGACTCAAGTCTTCCCCAGTACTGACACATGACTCAAGTCTTCCCCAGTACTGACACATGACTCAAGTCTTCCCCAGTACTGACACATGACTCAAGTCTTCCCTGGTTGCCACACATGACTCACATGACTCAAGTCTTCCCCAGTACTGACACATGACTCAAGTCTTCCCCAGTACTGACACATGACTCAAGTCTTCCCCAGTACTGACACATGACTCAAGTCTTCCCTGGTTGCCACACATGACTCACATGACTCAAGTCTTCCCCAGTACTGACACATGACTCAAGTCTTCCCCAGTACTGACACATGACTCAAGTCTTCCCTGGTTGCCACACATGACTCACATGACTCAAGTCTTCCCCAGTACTGACACATGACTCAAGTCTTCCCCAGTACTGACACATGACTCAAGTCTTCCCCAGTACTGACACATGACTCAAGTCTTCCCCAGTACTGACACATGACTCAAGTCTTCCCCAGTACTGACACATGACTCAAGTCTTCCCCAGTACTGACACATGACTCAAGTCTTCCCCAGTACTGACACATGACTCAAGTCTTCCCCAGTACTGACACATGACTCAAGTCTTCCCCAGTACTGACACATGACTCAAGTCTTCCCCAGTACTGACACATGACTCAAGTCTTCCCCAGTACTGACACATGACTCAAGTCTTCCCTGGTTGCCACACATGACTCACATGACTCAAGTCTTCCCTGGTTGCCACACATGACTCACATGACTCAAGTCTTCCCCAGTACTGACACATGACTCAAGTCTTCCCCAGTACTGACACATGACTCAAGTCTTCCCTGGTTGCCACACATGACTCACATGACTCAAGTCTTCCCCAGTACTGACACATGACTCAAGTCTTCCCTGGTTGCCACACATGACTCACATGACTCAAGTCTTCCCTGGTTGCCACACATGACTCACATGACTCAAGTCTTCCCCAGTACTGACACATGACTCAAGTCTTCCCCAGTACTGACACATGACTCAAGTCTTCCCTGGTTGCCACACATGACTCACATGACTCAAGTCTTCCCCAGTACTGACACATGACTCAAGTCTTCCCCAGTACTGACACATGACTCAAGTCTTCCCCAGTACTGACACATGACTCAAGTCTTCCCTGGTTGCCACACATGACTCACATGACTCAAGTCTTCCCCAGTACTGACACATGACTCAAGTCTTCCCCAGTACTGACACATGACTCAAGTCTTCCCCAGTACTGACACATGACTCAAGTCTTCCCCAGTACTGACACATGACTCAAGTCTTCCCCAGTACTGACACATGACTCAAGTCTTCCCCAGTACTGACACATGACTCAAGTCTTCCCCAGTACTGACACATGACTCAAGTCTTCCCCAGTACTGACACATGACTCAAGTCTTCCCCAGTACTGACACATGACTCAAGTCTTCCCCAGTACTGACACATGACTCAAGTCTTCCCCAGTACTGACACATGACTCAAGTCTTCCCCAGTACTGACACATGACTCAAGTCTTCCCCAGTACTGACACATGACTCAAGTCTTCCCCAGTACTGACACATGACTCAAGTCTTCCCCAGTACTGACACATGACTCAAGTCTTCCCCAGTACTGACACATGACTCAAGTCTTCCCCAGTACTGACACATGACTCAAGTCTTCCCCAGTACTGACACATGACTCAAGTCTTCCCCAGTACTGACACATGACTCAAGTCTTCCCCAGTACTGACACATGACTCAAGTCTTCCCCAGTACTGACACATGACTCAAGTCTTCCCCAGTACTGACACATGACTCAAGTCTTCCCCAGTACTGACACATGACTCAAGTCTTCCCCAGTACTGACACATGACTCAAGTCTTCCCCAGTACTGACACATGACTCAAGTCTTCCCCTAGGAAAGGCAACAGTGAGGAGAGATGTGTTTGGCAGGACGAGGGCTGTGGTGGTGCATTTCCCAATGCTCTCTGTGCATTCCGTTCCTTCGTTCCTGTGTGCATTCCGTTCCTTCGTTCCTGTGTGCATTCCGTTCCTTCGTTCCTGTGTGCATTCCGTTCCTTCGTTCCTGTGTGCATTCTGTTCCTTCGTTCCTGTGTGCATTCCGTTCCTTCGTTCCTGTGTGCATTGCGTTCCTTTGTTCCTGTGTGCATTCCGTTCCTTCGTTCCTGTGTGCATTCCGTTCCTTCGTTCCTGTGTGCATTCCGTTCCTCCATGGGGTGGGGAAGCATTCTGTCTATATCTATATATATTACATCTTGAGGCCGTTTTGGACAATGTGGGACGATGAATTAGTGCAGAATAAAATTCTAGATTTTTCTAGAACTATTTCCTACTTGCGTCGCTGATAAGTTTAAGACGAGGTTTAACTTGGTATCAAGGGAGAGGTGAGAGATCTAAATGAGAACAGAGTGAAAGTCTGAATCTTGTGGGTAATTATATGCTATCTTTTGTCACTGTGTGTTTAAGAGTGAGGATATTATCTTAATGAGGAACCTTGAGGATAGGATTACAGCTGTAGAATGTAAATACGTGCGTGTTGCTATTCGTGCTGGTAGGTGTAGGAAGAGAGAGCTTTTTTTCACTTTTCCATTGGCCACGATGCATGTCACAATCTCTCTGTGTCTTATCCTTGACTTGCTTGCTGCTTGCTGGCTGTAAAGGCTGGAAATAACCCATACAGTCTCTCTGTCTATCTATCTATTCTTGTCTTGCTTGCTGGCTGTAAAGGCTGGAAATAACCCATACAATCTCTCGATCTATTCTTGATTTGCTTGCTTGTTTGCGGGCTGTCAAGGCTGAGAATAATAATACATGACTTCACCTAGGTGGCTCTTAAAGAGTGGATCAACATTTTCGTATGAACAACGTCAACAGTGAGGATAGAACAGAATGATGAAATAGAAAAGAACATGATTAAAAGAACGCCAAAATAAGAGGCCTGTTTGTGAGAATGTGACCCGTTGATCGAGAAAGATATATACTTCCCCCAGATGAAGATTGTAGGCTTCACATCAACAACAACAACTGCTTATAGCACTAAATGATGCATGTGAGAGAGAGAGAGAGAGAGAGAGAGAGAGAGAGAGAGAGAGAGAGAGAGAGAGAGAGAGAGAGAGAGAGAGAGAGAGACATTAAAGTCAAGAAATATGGCCAACACCAAGATTCTAGATTCCAGTCATGACCAACTAGATGGAAGGATAGAGTGATAGATCGATGCCTTGAGTGATCGGGGGAACCTACACACGCAGGAGGGTGCGAGGCATGCACGGGATAGAGCGAATTTGTAGCAATGTGGTATACAGGGAACCATGTAAAAAGAGACAACAGACAACTAGAAAAAAAAGATTCTGATAAACAGAAGAAGAGCTACTACCAACACACACACACACACACACACATATATATATATATATATATATATATATATATATATATATATATATATATATATATATATATATATATATATATATATATATATATATATAATCGAGACAGCACAAGGGTATGATTGATAACTAGGTTAGCGTGCAGTCGACTGCTATAACTGGGACTCGAACCCAAACACGGTTAGTCATAGGTCGAAGCACCAAAGCCTTTTAGGGATAGACCTAAACAAACCCTGCAAGAAATGTCACAACACACTGTTGTTAATAACAACATACCTGAAAAATGTTAAGTTTGTATCCACTTTTTGCATCTAGTCGGTAAAACTTACCCTATGAGACTATGTAATGTATGGAATGAAATACGAATTGTAACATCCTATGTAATATCAAGCCACTGGGGTCTGAGTAAGACCCTTTGTGACCTCTTTAATCCTTTTGCGCCACCGCTCACAGGATGAGCATGGGGTGTACACAATGAAGTTGCCGGGGACACAGGCACAAATCACACCAGTCACTCCTGCTTCTCCAAAGCCTTCGCGATATTACACGCGAAGGTGCATTGGTACTTGTGGAGGAGGGAGGGGAGTGGATGTGAGCAGAACCTCTCCGTTGACTGACACGACTCCACGACCCTCCATAGAGAGTAAGACAATGTTTCTAAGACTAGCAGGAGGAGGGGAGATGGTGGTATTTGGTAGGTGCAGACGTCAGCGCTCCGTCTGGTAAGGACGAAGACTCCCAAGCTCTCCATAGGTACGTCGAGGAGGAGCTGGTGAAGGAGTAGTGAGGGAGTGGAGGAGGAGGAGGAGGAAGAAGAAGGTGGTGGAGAGGGACAAAGTGGTAGGGGAGTAGTGAGGGAATGGAGGAGGAGGTTTGGGAGTGGTGGAGAGGGACGAGGTGGAGGAGGAGGAGGAGTCAGGGGTGGAGAAGTAGTCAAGGGTGGATCTTGATGAGTAGTGGAGGCGGGCGGGCGGGGCGCGGGCGTGGGCGGGAGGGCGAGCGGGCGGGCGGCGTCTGTCACTTCGCCTGAGGGTAAGTGGAGAACATCCCTCCCACACAGACAGACGAGAACCCCACGGCAGAACAAGACACAGGCTGTCCACACCAGCGGTGGCGGGAGCTGAACACGAAGAAAGAAAGAAAGAAAGAAAGAAAGAAAAAAGGGTTATGGTCATATATGCCAGCGAGACCCGCCAGCCTCAGGCGAGGGGGCTGTGTTTACCCTTGACCCAGTGGTAGTGCAGGTGGAAGAGACGTGTTTATTGGTTATTAAGAAGGAGGAGGATTGTGAAAGAGAAAAAAAAAAGTGGGAGACGGATTGAGAAATACGATGGTGTGTGGTGATGGTTGGCGAGCAAAGAGCGGGGTTGAGGATTAGATGCGAGGGGAAAGGTGGAGATGAAGAGTAGAAACGAGACAAAGTTGAGGATAAAGGAAGACCAGAAAAGACAGATGAAAAGATAGCAACAATAAACAACGGAGAGAGGAAAGAACGACAAAGAATAAGACGAAGAGAGAATGTTAAAAAGAAGGAGAAGAGAAATGAAAACGAAACATAAAGACAAAGAAAACGCGAAAAAAAGAAAAAGAAAAAAGAAAACTTAAATAGAATCGAAATAAGAGAAGGAAACTCGATCTCACAGAGAAACAAATAACAAGCCATGGAAAACGGATATACGGACGACCTGAGGAAAGGCTAGAGGCGGAGGGAGGGAAGGAGGAAGGGAGGGAAGGATGGAGGGAGGGAGGGAGGGAGGGAGTCATCGTAGCCTAAGAGGCGAGCAACTAGTTTGTATCCTGTTGGGTCGTAAATCACGGACTGAGACTTTGGGCAATAGATGGCGTGAGGCACCTGCCACAACAAAGACCCCCCTGTGTGACGTCACGAGGTGTGGTAATACCGCGCGCGCGCTGGTGTGTGTGTGTGTGTGTGTCAGGGTCTGTAGCTCCCCCAAGACACACAATACGTGTAGCGAGGCTTGGATTCCAACCCTGGGAGGTAGTCGTGATCGCAACGATCCTCCTCCGTAGTCTGGGGAGCAATAGAGGATCGTACACCCTTAGAATAGAAAATGGGAGTGTGGATGCTTGCTGTTCACTTATTTGGAGGCGGGGAGGGGGGGGGGGGGTAGAGGTCTCTAGATCTAAGTGGTTGTATTCCATATCACAAACTGTGGGTTCGTATCCCTGGGTGTTGCTGCAGCGAAGTATCACAAACTGTGGGTTCGTATCCCTGGGTGTTGCTGCAACGAAGTATCACAAACTGTGGGTTCGTATCCCTGGAGTTCGATGCAGAGAAGAATCTCAAAGAAGATCCCTGAAGTGAAGTCACTCCGGAAAGTCGAGTTTTTTTTCTAGTGACATCGATTGAGTGAACATTCACTCTGATGTGTAAGTCACTTCAGACAACACTACACTGGTGTTGTAATTGGCTACGCAACACTTTTCTAGTATGATGTCACCAGACATAACATATTCCCCTTGGTTGACGTCACCTCACCTAACATACCTCTTTAGTGTGACATCACCTGCAGCAACACTCGTCTAGCATTGACGGTCAACTGATGCACCATTCGTCTAAAGCAACTTCACCGACGCAACACTACTTTTGTGTTCTTCTCACCTGAGGCAACACATCTCTTAATCAGCGATTCCCAATCTTTTTGAGTTGCGCTTAACTCCGCCTATAGTCATCGCTTTACTCACCATGTAACGCCATAGAATTCAATCATTGTGGTGCGTTAGCTACTGAACCTCTGGTCTTCCTTCGCCCCACCGTCCACAGGACTCACAGAGTTCACAGTAGACTCGCCATATATGAATACAAAGATATAGCAAGCATCCTTGACCTGCCTTTTTCTCAAGGTTGTAGGTATACTAAATCTATTATAAATATGCGGTTTGATAGTTGTGGGTCCACCTCTTCGTTTCAGCGATACGTTAAACACACAGTTATATGTTTACTAAGATGGCACGGGGCAACTGGATGCCCTGATGAAGGCCATATAGATAGATATAGGTCGAAGTACCAGGGTAATAGAGGTAGTAGGATAGACATCTGAGTGTCCTCGGTCAGGTGGACGGACTTTCACTGTCCTCTCTCTCTCTCTCCTCAAGCACCTCTACCTGAGGGGAGGAGGACGCTCAACTCCAGATGAAGATGTAGGAGGAGTCTCCGTGTCTCAAGAAGACGCCACTGCTCGGAGGAGACGAGCCGACGTGAAGGGCAGCGCTTGTACAAACAGTGAGGCTGGGAAAGGGACACGAGGAAAAGCGAAGGTGTGATCTCAACGTGATCAAAAAAAAAAAAAACAGAACGGAAATCTGGATGACCCCCCTGTCGGCGATGGAATGGCAGTGTGGAAGAGGAGGGTCGCCACAGATCTGTCAGATAGTGGGAGGAAGGGTAGAATTTTTGAGAACTTGATCCCCCCAGTCGTCGATGGAATGGTTGAGTGGAAGAGGAGGGTCGCCACAGATCTGTCAGATAGTGGGAGGAAGAGTAGAATTGTGAGAGCGCATAAAACGAAAGCCAAGAACGCACCTTTAAAAGCTAGGTCAGGGATTACTGTGAAAGTATATACCACTGTAGAACAGCCAGCCGAAGGATTGTGTCACCCGAACTGATCCATTATGTAGCGGGGGAACTTGTGAAGCACAAGGGCTTTATGAATGCCCAGGAGAATAGCATGATCTTAATTCATCCATAGACGCCCCGGTCTTAACGATACCTTCAGGTGATCATGAGGCCGGGAGCACATCCGTCAGGCCTCCTACACATACAGGAGAAAGCACTGGTGTTATGGGTCCTCTAGTGTAGCTAATCTGTCTTTAGAGGACGAGGGAACCACAATAGTAGAGGGAGAATCACTCGAAGGGGAAGAACCTGCTGGACTTTGGAATGGCAGGCTCGAGTGTTATGCTGCGTGGAGCGTGTGTTGCTATACGCCCCTCCGGACATTTCTGGCATTTGAGGGGTTGCTAAGAGGAGGGGCGGCTGGAGGAGGAGGAAGAGGAGGAGGGACGGTATTGGGATTCCGACGTAAGCGAGTGAGGGCAATGCACTTGGTTCGTGTGACCTTCTTTCTCGTTGGTTGGTACAGTATGGAAGGTAATCACAGACGCGAGGTAGATAACCACACCGTCGACAGCGGTAGTGAGTTACGACCCCCGGTGAGATGACGGGGTATATCGGGGGTTGAGGGAGGGCGTTCCACTTGTTTGCGAGGAACCTAGAGTGGACGAGGAAATGTGATCGTCCAAGAAGAATGAGTGGAGGACTTTGATGTATGGCCAAGAGAGAGAGGTGGATCATCTGGAGATTTTGTGGTCTACTGGGAAGGGGGCGAATATATATAACACCGGCAAAACGAATCAGTAGAAGTCATGGACGAGATCAGTCTACACCATCAGGTTGTTAGGAATAAAAGATCCCGAGTGGCAGTGTTGTTGGAATGGATGCGAGAGCCGTGGACAGCCCAAGTTGGTTAAAGAAAGCGCTCCCAGACACACACAAGTCATCGTTAATCTCAAGCCAAGTTGGCGTTCAGAAAGGAGGAGGAGGAGGAGGAGGAGGAGGAGGAGAGCTTACGGCAGGAAGACAGATTCGTTTTCAAAAGATACAAATTCAAAAGTTCTGCTGAGCAACCTTAGTTTATATCGGCTCACGAATCAAAGAAATGGGTGTCTGGGAGGCCCGTTGTGGGGTAAACTGCTCAGAAAGATCTTTCCTTAAGTCATCCCAGTGAAAGCAAGAGAGAGAGAGAGAGAGAGAGGAGAGAGAGAGAGAGAGAGAGAGAGAGAGAGAGAGAGAGAGAGAGAGAGAGAGAGAGAGAGAGAGAGTCCTACATATCAACAAGAAAACGACGTCTCCAGTTCCTTCATCAATGTGTTCAGGACTTCAGCGCCACAGAAAGTAGGCCCAGGTGTCTTGGTGTCCCACCGACGTCTGACTCGACGTAACAGACTGATCCAGTAACAATCGTGCCTCGACACCATCTCACTGGAAGGGGATCTATACCCACCATTGGTGTACAGGATCTATATATATATATACGAGGAGTCGTGATGTGGGCGTCATATTGGGAAGGGTGAGGGAGCCCCGTGGTAGAATGTGTGGGTGTGTGTGTGTAGGGTAGGTGGGTGAGGGGGTATGCATGTGAGGTGAGATGAATAGGTCTTTGTGGCAGAAATAGTGAAACTTGTTCTCATTTTTTTTTCTTTTCTAAATTTCTTGATTTCTCTTCACTGGACACAACTGCAGTGTGACGTCGCGTGACACACAACGCTCTCCTAGTATGACGTCACGTGACACAACGCTCTCCTAGTGTGACATCACGTGACACAACGCTCTCCTAGCGTGACATCACTTGTTGAAACACTCCCATAGTGTGCACAACACTCTCCTTGTGTGACATCTAACAGAATAACGCTTAAGCGTTACATCACCCGGCTCACGTAGCGTGACATCTAATACAACACATCTCAGTTGTGACATCACTTACAACCGTGATGTCCACCAGGAGACGCACGAGGGCCGTACAAACTTCACGAAGTATCGACCTTTGAAGAAGTTCTGATCATTTATATAAAGAAAAAATGATCACAAGATTACTGGAATCTTGGACAATGTGTGTCATACACATTTTTAAGTAGTGTTCTTGAGCGTGACGCATCCACAGTCCGCCCAGGGTCGAGCGCATAGGTTCGAATCCTGGTTGCGACAGTCGGTCCACAGTCCAACAAGCTGTTCATCCACCCCTAGGGGTTTGGTCGATGAAATGGGTATATATATTCCAATATATATATATATATATATATATATATATATATATATATATATATATATATATATATATATATATACATATATATTTTTTTTTTTTCAATTTTCCAAAAGAAGGAACAGAGAAGGGGGCCAGGTGAGGATATTCCCTCAAAGGCCCAGTCCTCTGTTCTTAACGCTACCTCGCTATCGCGGGAAATGGCGAATAGTATGAAAAGAAATATATATATATATATATATATATATATATATATATATATATATATATATATATATATATAAATATATATATATATATATATATATATATATATATATATATATATATATATATATATATATATATATATTCCTATGAGTCTACGGGGAAAATGAAACACGATAAGTTCCCAAGTGCACTTTCGTTTAATAATCACATCATCAGGGGAGACACAAGAGAGAAATATAACAGTCAGTTGATATATTTCTCTCTTGTGTCTCCCCTGATGATGTGATTGTTACGCGAAAGTGCACTTGGGAACTTATCGTGTTTCATTTTCCCCGTGGACTCATAGGAATATCTTGATCATGCGCAAAATTGTGATTCTTTCCAATCTATATATATATATATATATATATATAAATATATATATATATATATATATATATATATATATATATATTTTGCTTTGTCGCTGTCTCCCGCGTTAGCGAGGTAGCGCAAGGAAACAGACGAAAGAATGGCCCAACCCACCCACATACACATGTATATACATACACGTCCACGCACGCAAATATACATACCTATACATCTCAATGTACACATATATATACACACAGACATATACATATATACACATGTACATAATTCATACTTTCTGCCTTTATTTATTCCCATCGCCACCTCGCCACACATGGAATAGCAACCCCCTCCCCCCTCATATATATATGGGATGACCATGATGAGGGCCTCACCTGCCCTTGCCGTGTCCACAACATATAAAGATAATCAAAGTATCATGTATTAAACTGAAGTGTTGGGTATAAGTTGTATATGGGAAGGCCAGATAACAGAGGCCCTGATGGTCCGCGACGAGGTTGGTTATTGGCGTTCATGGGTAAGACATGATGATATAAGACCTGATGGTCCTTGACGAGGTACAAAGGAGTATAATGGAAATAAAGATAACAGAAGACGTGCTGGCCTCTCACGTGGTTTTACACACACACACACACACACACACACACACACACACACACATATATATATATATATATATATATATATATATATATATATATATATATATATATATATGTATATATACTTTGTTTATTATCTTATATAATCGCTGTTTCCCGCGTCAGCGAGGTAGCGCCAGGAAACAGACGGAGAATGGCCCATCCACTCATATACACATACATAGACATAAATGTCCATATATACACATATACATACACATATCAACATACACATACATATAGATACACACACATACATACACATATATACACATGTACATATTCATACTTGCTTGCCTTCATCCTTTCCTGTCACTACCCCGTCACACAAAATACAACATCGCTACCCCCACCCCCCACCCCGCTGTGTGTGTGTGTGTGTGTGTGTGTGTGTGTGTGTGTGTGTGTGATAATCATATGAAACATCCAAGTTCAAAGATTTTCCTTGTATCAAACTAAGATTATAAATATAAGTGTTACATAACAACACCTGGGAGTTTACACAAGAGCTGCTGGCTTACGATAATAGTTTATCTGCTGGAGGACAGCCAGGCAGGTTAATTAGGTAGTCCGCCTTCACCCCCCCCCCCCCCAATTTAAGGTTAACAACCACTGACCTATCACAACCCTTGGTGCAATGGAGCTACCTGCCCTGGTGTGACGTCACTTGGTGTCGCGTGACGTCAGCCAGCAACACATATACACACACACACACACACACACACACTGCAGGCGTGGGGTTAGGGGTGCCCCGGGCCCAGATGGTGTGAGGGGGAGGTCTCTGGTCACGTACCCATGGTCTGAAACCCGATGCAGTGTGGCCTGTACCCACCACACCCCGCCTTCTGGAACCATATGTCTCTCCGTCTCTGCCACACCACCCGTCACCCGTTTTCTTTCCGACGTCTCACACACACACACATACGTTTCCTTGTGTCCTTATCAAATCTATTTATTATATTTTTTTTTCTCCAGCACCTTTAATTGCATCCTTGGACTCGTTTAGAGAGTACGATGAGGGTAGTCAGATGGGGGAGGTCCATAAGTCCATTGGGTTCGGGACATAAGATCCTATTATGTTTTGGTGTGGTCGAGTTGTATCTGCCAACGTCCCTAGAGGCTGTTGCTGGAGCAGAGAGGAGAGGGACGAGACGTGACGAGCACATAGACAAACACCACTGCTGCGCCTGAGGTAGGGTGTGGGTGTGGGTGGGTGTGTGTGTGGGTGTAGGGGGTTTGGTATCTTGAGAAGTGGTGACGGTGAGGTGTATGATCTTCAACGATAAATGTGATCTGGTTGATGTGAGAGGTTGATTCAGCACCATCCAAGATTGTCGCTTCGATGAGAATGTCATTTTTTTTTTTTTTTGCCGTCATTGAGGCCTTAAATGGGGTAGAAATGTCGTCTGTATGCAATAGATAAGTCATGACGCTTGGCTTAGTGTCCTGCTGTTAAGTTTACTGAGGGAAATTCTCCCAAACTCCCTCGATACTTCTTAGTAAACCTATTTTGACAGAAGAGTTTGTGAAATGTAGAAATGCCTTTTTGAATTTAGATGGTCGTCTGTGTGTTTCCATTCCATCTGTCGTCTCCAAGTACCCATCAAGGTGGTACAGACGTCTCTCCCTCATACACAACTCTCCTCACACGGTTCCAAACACCTCTCACTTACTTATGAGTGTCAGACACACTCTCCCTCACAATATCCTGTTGCCTTACTCCTCCCGATCTTTCTCCTTACGAACATACGTATGTATGGCAGCTCCACAACTCATTCTTCCTGTATTTCCACATTTCCACAGTTCCCATGTCATCAGTGTAATCATCTCTACAGGAAGTAATCTCATATCTCTTCCCTTCTTGTGACATCCTCATGTCTCATTTTTTTCCCCCCTCACTCTCCCTCCATATGGAAAGGAGATTAATCAGCTACATCTTATACTCTGTATGTTACACTTTCCGTTGAGAACCATGTGTCACTCCCGCACATCACATTCCATGAATATTTCTCTCCGTGTATAGAAACTCATGTCTACTTCCCTCATAAGCTGACTCAGGATCAAGAAGTTCATCTGTAAACTTAGTCTCAGATCACTTCACGATCTAATCCTCCTCCTTCGCTGAGTTTCCTCTTTCTACACTGCAATGAAAGTTCTGAATCCTTAAAACGGCTTCGCACAAGCTACCCGATTGCCTGAACTGCATACCTCACGCATCACTCCATTGCTCGTGTCATCCCTTCATCGTTTTATGAACTGTTCGGACATCCCTCGCTGTGATCTGCAGTTACCCCGCACTGCAGCCTCTCCCGCCAACTCAGTGACATCCGAACACAAGGAAAGCCACTCACTTTCCCATCTTTTATTTTCTTTCAGCGGTGAGGTTCGTGCCTAAACCTCCTTTACGGCGCTAAGGCGAAAGTCAACAATGATGAGGACACACTGCACATCTGCCTGATCCAAACCTCAGTCATGAAACGCTGACTTAACCCTCGTACTCTGGTGTCCTGAAAGATGCTTTTACCCCTTCACTAGCGCCACTTCGTCTCATCTGCAGCACCTTTACCCCATCCCTCATAATTCATCGCACACATCCCATCTCGAACCAGAGTGTATGTTATTTACTTGCCAAGGAATAACACTAACGTTTACATGTTCGTGTTTCTCTTCCCCCAGAAACGTTTTCTCCCAACGTTTTCTCCCAACGTTTTTCTTTTGTTTTTTGACAGTGACATCGATGTTTCTCTCTTTGTGAACTTAGCCATTGCACCACCTGTGAGGTTGTTACCACCCGTGGTCCTTATGTGACTCTAACCCCCTCACCCAGCCACTTGTATTACCATATCCCCTCCACTCCCTCGGGTAAAGAAACGCCTCCTACCTATAGTGAAACACACACCACCGTTGCTTTTGTTTCAACGACTTGAAGGGAATTCGGAAATGCAGAAGAGGTCGTGTGTGTGTGTGTGTCTGTCTGTCTGTGCGTGTGTGTGTGTGTGTGTGTGTGTGTGTGTGTGTGTGTGTGTGTGTGTTTTCCCCTCCTCCTCCTCCTCAACTCTTCCCCGAGACCAGTCCTCCTCACCCGGGCAGTTGGCGTAGAGACGTGTTTATTTGGCTGGTAAAATTAGTTTGTGGCTCAGGCGCTTCCTCATTATCTCCCCGTTGCTTCTCTCTCTCTCTCTCTCTCTCTCTCTCTCTCTCTCTCTCTCTCTCTCTCTCTCTCTCTCTCTCTCTCTCTCTCTCTCTCTCTCTCTCTCGGGCGGCATGTATACATACTACTTCTGTTTCACAGGACGGGTCTGTTAAACAGCACAGTTATTTTCCACAGCACGAGTCTGTTCTACAGCACATTTCTGTTCCACAGCACGAGTCTGTTCCACAGTACTGTTCTGTTCCATAGCACAGTTCTGTTGCACAGCACGAGTCTGTTCCACAGCATGGTTCTGTTCCACAGCATAGTTCTGTTTCACAGCACAGTTCTGTTCCACAGCATGGTTCTGTTCCACAGCACAGTTCAATTCCAAGCCCACTTCTGTTCCACAGCACACTTGTTGCACAGCACACTTCTGTTTCACAGCACACTTCTGTTTCACAGCACACTTCTGTTCCACAGCACACTTCTGTTTCACAGCACACTTCTGTTCCACAGCACACTTGTTGCACAGCACACTTCTGTTCCACAGCACACTTCTGTTTCACAGCACACTTCTGTTTCACAGCACACTTCTGTTCCACAGCACACTTCTGTTTCACAGCACACTTCTGTTCCACAGGACACTTCTGTTCCACAGCACGGGTCTATTCCACAGCACGAGTCTGTTGCGCTATCACTTATTGCCTTTTTTTTTCCCCTCAGACTGTGACGCTATGTCGTATTCTCTCGTTATTGTCTACTACCACATTACGGGGAAGACTTGAGTAGGGGGATGTCTCCTCCCTCTGTCGTCAATGACCGGGTCAAGCTGGGGGGAGGGAGTCTTCGGGGCGACTTCGGTATGCAGAGGATGTGGGTTCGAGGAACTCTACTATCACCACCAAACACCAATAATACTTCTCTCTCTCTCTCTCTCTCTGTCTCTCTCTCTCTCTCTCTCTCTCTCTCTCTCTCTAAAGGGTGGGTGTGGGTGGATGGGTGTGTGTGTGTGTGTGTGTGTGTGTGTGTGTGTGTGTGTTCTCTCTCTCTCTAAAGGGTGGGTGTGGGTGGATGGATGGGTGTATGTGTGTGTTCTCTCTGTCTCTCTGAGGGTGGGTGGATGGGTGTGTGTGTGTTCTCTCACTCTCTCTCTGAGGGTGGGTGGATGGGTGGATGTGTGTGTGTGTCTGTGTGTTTAGAAAGGTCTTCTTCCCTCCCTCCTCCTCCCTTCACGTCCTTGACCGATTCATCGAAGCTTTATGGAGGACCTGAGATCAGGGAGCCGGCCGGATCATACAGGAAAGGCCGGGAGGGTACAGAACACGACACACACGGCAGACGAAATGTAAAAGGGGAGTGAGGTCTCGCGGTACAAAGCTGTGGGTGGAGAGAGGAGGAGGAGGGGGTTATGGAAGGGGCGCAGGAGTATAAACAAATAAAGGTCATGCTGGGTACACACACACACACACACACACACACACACACACACACACACACACACACACACGGACGCATACACACGCACACACACACACACACACACACATACACACAACACACACACGGACGCATACACACACGCACACACACATACACGGACGCATACACACGCACACACACATACACGGACGCATACACACGCGCACACACAGGACGCACGAAGGGAATTTGTGGGGAGTGACCAAGAGAGATTTTAGACAGAGACGGATCTACGGGACAGAAATGACCAATATCGACGTAAAAATGAAACAAATTAGAGGCAGAACAGTGCTAAAATTGTCTTTTTTTTCTTTTTTTTATCAATAGACTTTCGTGGTGTAGCGGTTAGCGTTTCCGACCGCGACGCATTCTCGGGCCCGCCGCTCAGGGTCAAGCGTGCGTAGGTTCGCATCCTGGTGGCGACAGTCGGTCCACAGTCGACCCAGCTGTTCATCCTCCCTTAGGGGCTGGTCAGTTTATTAGGTACTTGGCTTAAACTAAGGTATATATATATATATATATATATATATATATATATATATATATATATATATATATAGAGAGAGAGAGAGAGAGAGAGAGAGAGAGAGAGAGAGAGAGAGAGAGAGATGCAGCGAGACCCAAGACCCATAACCCAGTGTTGTTATTATTATTATCGCCGCCGCGAGACACGTTCATCTTTCATCCTCGCCAGTGCCCACCGCTGGCAGATGGCGTCTGCCACCCCCCAGTCACCAAGCTGTTATGTTTATATTTATGGCCTAGATTCATGCAAACAACCCCCCCCCCCTCCACTCCATCTCTGTCCCCCACGTTCGTCTCTCTCTCTCTCTCTCTCTCTCTCTCTCTCTCTCTCAGGACGACATTATGAGATGATTAATACCAATTAGGACAAAAAAATGAATAAATAGGTAGTGTAAACCAGAAGAATTCCAAAGTATCAGAGAACAATGGACGAAACGATGACGAAAAATACGAAAGAAGACGAAAATATTAGCAATGAGGAACGTAGACGAAGAAATAATGAATCCTATGTATCTACAAGACTTAATTAGTGAATGAATGAGTGATTAAAGCTGGCGAAAACTTGGAAATGGAACTTACGAAGTGTCTCATATGAAGAAACCAAAAACGCATGAAACCCGAAGATGGACCAGAAACCCGAGGAAGGATCAAATAACAGAGAAAGGATCAGATGCTTTTCTAACAGAAGATCGATCCCCCAAAGTGGGTAGAAAAGGGAAAAACCTATCAATTATTGTCTGAAGGTGTTCCAACCAGAGAGGTGCGATCTCTTCTCTATGGCCGTGATGTAAGACACTGACAGAAGAGTCGCCGGGGAAAAGTATAGACGAAACTGCTGATGGTGCTGGAGTGATTGTAATAATAGGATCAGAAGACAAAAGAGAAATGTATATTTATAAAAGAAAAGACTTGAATGTGTTTTACAAACTGAGGGAAGAGAATCTGATGAGATTTAATGTTGAAACATATGAACGACTGACGAAAGAGACTCTGATGTAATATATTGATGAAACATCTGAGCGACTAAGTTAAGGATCTGTTAACAGTACACAGATGACGCTACACAGATGTCCAACAGGGAAATAAGAAGCTGAGAACAAAAACGTCAGGAGACATCACCAATGAGGGACTTGAAGACAAGATATACCACACTATGACAAGATAACGCTTATCGAGCCGAGCAACAAGTGAGGGGGAATGTCAAGAAGCACTTTCGCTACCAGGAAGAGAAAGTCGAGTGTTGAGAATCTTCAGTGTATATATATACATATACGAAATGGTCGAGTTAGAGAGAGAGAGAGAGAGAGAGAGAGAGAGAGAGAGAGAGAGAGAGAGAGAGAGAGAGAGAATATTCAGGAATACTTCACAAGCGCAACTCAAAGACGTAGATAGATAGATAGATAGATAGATAAGGACTATCATGAGAGGCTGATAGAACCCCCACAGCCGAAGAAGAAGACGGGGAAGGATACGTGATAGATTTACGCATGGCAGCAAGATAAAGACATGTGTGATAACACACTAGTTCGAAAATCACCGTAACTACAAGGAAAATAGAGAGTTCGGTTGTTTAGTCTACAATGGTCTTCATAATACGCCTTTCTCTCATTGTAAGACTCGTTTACCCGTTGGCTATTGACGCTAATTGTGACATTTTCACGACCTCGATGAGCGAGGAGATGTGGATGGCGTGAGATTCATATTCTAAGCCAAAGTCTTCAACTACGGACGGGATGACGTCCGCGTCGTGAAACAGAGAATGAACGGGCAAAAAAATGATATACAGAAAACGGGAATGGAAAAGCCCAAGAGTTTTGCATGCATGGAATGTTTATATTCATATCGGAAAATATGGTTAAGATTGTTTGGAAAAATGAGATAAGGATTTTTCAAAGGCTTTGTGTCTCTAGGATGGAGAATAAGACATCGCGATGGCGTATCCCTGGAGTTGTTGACTTCCAAAGTGTGATCATGTGACGCTGTGGCCCGCCCTAGTGCTGTACAGGGTCTTAGCTACTGACGAAGGCGACGAAGTCAGAGCAGCAGCTCCAGGCAACAGGAAACCGAAGTCCTATTCGTAAAGGCGTAGGGTGACCTTACGTCATCCCGTCTAATAATGACGCATTAGCGATTATCTTTCTCTCCCTGGTGTGTGTGTGTGTGTGTGTGGGTCATCGAACGGGACGGAGCGCCGAAAGTGGGTCAAGGTTTTGAGGTTAGGTTTGGAGAGGTCGATAAATCGTACCGCATTTAAGACTCCACTCTGTCCACTGTGTAATGTGAGAAGTACTCCATACGGGACGCGGCATTCCCCAACACTGTTGGAGGAATAGGGAGGAATCAATCTCCAACACAGCCTGGAAAAGAGGGAGGAATCATTCCCCAACACAGCCTGGAAAAGAGGGAGGAATCAATCCCCAACACAGCCTGGAAAAGAGGGAGGAATCATTCCCCAACACAACCTGGAAAAGAGGGAGGAATCATTCCCCAACACAGCCTGGAAAAGAGGGAGGAATCAATCCCCAACACAGCCTGGAAAAGAGGGAGGAATCATTCCCCAACACAGCCTGGAAAAGAGGGAGGAATCATTCCCCAACAGAGTCTGGAAAAGAGGGAGGAATCATTCCCGAACACAGCCTGGAAAAGAGGGAGGAATCATTCCCCAACACAGCCTGGAAAAGAGGGAGGAATCATTCCCCAACAGAGTCTGGAAAAGAGGGAGGAATCATTCCCCAACACAGCCTGGAAAAGAGGGAGGAATCATTCCCCAACACAGCCTGGAAAAGAGGGAGGAATCATTCCCCAACAGAGTCTGGAAAAGAGGGAGGAATCATTCCCCAACAGAGTCTGGAAAAGAGGGAGGAATCATTCCCCAACACAGCCTGGAAAAGAGGGAGGAATCATTCCCCAACACAGCCTGGAAAAGAGGGAGGAATCATTCCCCAACACAGCCTGGAAAAGAGGGAGGAATCATTCCCCAACAGAGTCTGGAAAAGAGGGAGGAATCATTCCCGAACACAGCCTGGAAAAGAGGGAGGAATCATTCCCCAACACAGCCTGGAAAAGAGGGAGGAATCATTCCCCAACAGAGTCTGGAAAAGAGGGAGGAATCATTCCCCAACACAGCCTGGAAAAGAGGGAGGAATCATTCCCCAACACAGCCTGGAAAAGAGGGAGGAATCATTCCCCAACAGAGTCTGGAAAAGAGGGAGGAATCATTCCCCAACACAGCCTGGAAAAGAGGGAGGAATCAATCCCCAACACAACTAGAAAAATAGAGGCGAATCCTTTTTTTAACCCAGTTGGAGAAAAAGGGGCGGATCATTTCTGAACACAGTATGCTGGCTCATCGGCAGGTGACAAAATGCTAATACAGAGGAATACAGAGGAATACAGAGGAATACAGAGGAGTTCAGAAGGCAATAACAAAGGTTGGATCCCTTCGAGGTTATTGTGGAAGGAGAGAGCGGGTAGGTATTGTCTTCCCTCACGTACTTACATCTGTTGGACTACGAAAGGAGCACAGTGGCAACGCAAGGAGCCTAACTTAAGCCTTGCATAACGTAACGTAACTTAGCGTTCTTAAATTGACTGCCGCAGGTGGAATGACTGACCGACCGACTGCCGCAGGTGGAATGATTGACCGATCGACTGCCGCAGGTGGAATGACTGACTGATTGACCGACTGCCGCAGGTGGAATGACTGACTGATTGACCGACTGCCGCAGGTGGAATGACTGACTGATTGACCGACTGCCGCAGGTGGAATGACTGACTGATTGACCGACTGCCGCAGGTGGAATGACTGACTGATTGACCGACAGCCGCAGATGGAATGACTGACTGACCGAATGCCGCAGTTGGAATGACTGACTGACTGACCGACAGCCGCAGGTGGAATGACTGAATGACTGACTGCCGCAGGTGGAATGACCGACTGCCGCAGGTGAAATGACTGACTGTAGCAGGTGGAATGATAGACGCAAGTAAAACGATCGCCGCACGGAATATCACTGCCGCAGGTGGAATAATTGACTGCCGCAGGTAGAATAACAGGCTGCCGCAGGTGGAATGACTGCCAATGGGTTACCAACAACCACACAGTACCTATATAATGTAGCTACTTCCCAAGGATTACAAGCAAGCGCTTACCAGGGGCGAAGAACAAAACAAAAAAAGCCAGAGTAATACCTGCAAAAGAGAGAGAGAGAGAGAGAGAGAGAGAGAGAGAGAGAGAGAGAGAGAGAGAGAGAGAGAGAGAGAGAGAGACCAATATTTGCAGCATAAGCAGAGAGCGGGTCAGAGAGTTTTCTTTTGAGATCAGAGTGGGAGAAATGACGACGAGGACGAATAGCTTAAAAACTCATCTCTTTCATACGAGTGTACGAAGAGTACATGATCAGCCCCCTGGTGTGAGATACGAGAAGTGCTCACGAACCATCAGTCCCAATCCTTCGTATCAAACGGAGCGAAGTGAGTGAGTGAGTCTTCACGAAGACTCTCAGATCTTCGGCAGATCCATTGTGCTCCCATTTTCTTTAGAGGCTGACTGAACTATTTGTATGCACCCATTTTCTTTATAGATTCTGACTGAACTATTTGTATACCACTGTTGGGTTTAATCGAGATACACTAGATGATGCAGTGTTACCGAGTGTTTTAAATAAGGAAATTGGTTTAGTTATGGGGTATTAAAGGAGATGGGATGGTTTTGATGAGATTTAGAGGGAGAGAGAAATATAGGAGGAAATTTTGGGTTATGGTTGCGTTTAACTTAACTAGGTCACGACTGTTCCCTGTGGGGAGGAAATCATGTCCAAATTGAAGTCAACAGAGGCACTTGTGGCCAGACGAGACGTTGATGGAGCAATAGAAAACGGAGCAATTTGAAAAAAAATGGAGGAATGGGGTGTTCAGTTGTCAACCATTTGGTGCATTTGCTTATTTATTAGAGCAAGGAGTGTTGAGACGTCAGCACATGTGTGTGTATTTATTCATTTATTGGATAAAGGAGTTCTGGGTCATCAGCATTTGAGCGTATTTGCGTATCTGTTGGATAAAGGAAAGCTTCGGTGAAGATGAAGTGGTTTCCTGAGGGATCACTTCTGTTGACATGGGGGGAAAAAAGGGAGAGAGGTAGAAGGTAGTTCAGGAGGTAGAAGGTAGTTCAGGAGGTAGAGGATAGTTAAGGGGTAGAGGGTAGATCAGGAGGTAGAAGGTAGTTCAGGAGGTAGATTGTAGTTCAGGAGGTAGAGGGTAGATCAGGAGGTAGAGGGTAGATCAGGAGGTAGAAGGTAGTTCAGGAGGTAGAGGGTAGTTCAGGAGGTAGAAGGTAGTTCAGGAGGTAGAGGGTAGTTCAGGAGGTAGAGGGTAGTTCAGGAGGTAGAGGGTAGTTCAGGAGGTAGAGGGTAGTTCAGGAGGTAGAGGGTAGTTCAGGAGGTAGAAGGTAGTTCAGGAGGTAGAGGGTAGTTCAGGAGGTAGAAGGTAGTTCAGGAGGTAGAGGGTAGTTCAGGAGGTAGAGGGTAGTTCAGGAGGTAGAAGGTAGTTGAGGAGGTAGAGGGTAGTTCAGGAGGTAGAAGGTAGTTCAGGAGGTAGAGGGTAGTTCAGGAGGTAGAGGGTAGTTCAGGAGGTAGAAGGTAGTTCAGGAGGTAGAGGGCAGATCAGGAGGTAGAGGGTAGTTCAGGAGGTAGAAGGTAGATCAGGAGGTAGAGGGCAGATCAGGAGGTAGAGGGTAGTTCAGGAGGTAGAAGGTAGATCAGGAGGTAGAGGGAAGTTCAGGAGGTAGAGGGTAGTTCAGGAGGTAGAGGGAAGTTCAGGAGGTAGAAAGTAGATCGATCAGCAGTTACGACAGATTTCAGAAGATATGATGTACATGAACTACTACTGTGTAAGAGACGAGATACTTCCAGTTTCACTAGTGATACGTGGAGACCCGCTGAAAATTTCAGAGAGAGAGAGAGAGAGAGAGAGAGAGAGAGAGAGAGAGAGAGAGAGAGAGAGAGAGAGAGAGAGAAAGAGAGAGAGAGAGAGAGAGAGAGAGAGAGAGAGAGAGAGAGAGAGAGAGAGAGAGAGAGAGAGAACAAAGAGCAGCAAGGCATCACTGACACACATTTCCTCTCTCTCTCTCTCTCTCTCTCTCTCTCTCTCTCTCTCTCTCTCTCTCGCCTGGCCACATCTGATTATTCGCATGACACCCACCCCCCTCTCGGCCTCCTGCTCCCAGTGTTGTTCTGAGAGACACACACACACACACACACACACACACACACACACACACACACACACACACACACACACACACACTGGCATTCGGAAGCGCTGAGGCTGGTGGACACACTGACGACGCCTCCCACCACAGGAAACTACAGATGGCTTCAGGAAAAAAAAAAGGAAAAACAAAGAAAGAGAGATAGTCTCCTCAGACGTCGCGAAAGAGAGAGAGAAAAAATAAGATAAACAAGTTTTCTCTCATTAGGATGATGGTGTTTCTGTGGCCTTCTGTCCTTCCTTGAGCTTCCTCCATCCTGGGAAATGACAGACCGGAGGTCATCTCGACCCTGTGAACCCACACACACACACACACACACACACAGTGTGACACGCTGCATTGTGACATTACTCTCATATCTATCGCTCATGAATAAACCGTCCTCCCTCTCTCTCTCTCTCTCTCTTACCCTCTTGCCTCACTGGGGCGGTGTTGGGGAGGAGGGGAAGGGGAATATATATATATGAGGACTCTTAACATTTCCTCAGACTATGTCATAAACCCAGTTATTCATCTCCTCATTCATTATCATAAACCCAGTTATTCATCTCATTCATCATTACCCCAGGACTATTGTCTACGAAGCAGTCCCGGCGTCGCCCGGGACCTCTTTCTAAAAAGGTTATTGTAGCTCCAAAGCTGCGCTACTTCCAGTGGCAGGGACATGTAGACTCCTTTGAAGTGAGGAGGTCTTTGACGAGATGGTACTCTCGGTGGGACAGCCTCCTCAGAGATGGCTCTTCGCTCGTGGAGACGGGGGGACCCTGGTACACCTCATACACCCTTCCAGCATCCAAAGAAACTCTACTGATCACCCCCTCAGTAAACTGTGTCTGCCTCTGGCCTCGCCATACGGACGCTGGACATGACAAAGCCATTAACACTTTCCTGACGATTGTAATGATGATCACCCTAGCCATAATACCCTTCCCTGCTGCATTCATTAACCCGTTTTCTCTTTCTTTCAAGTCGTCCATCCGTCTCTGGATCTAGTTCTTATCACTTGAAGACACATGGACCACTTCATAGGTAACTTGATATATTCATGCGTTAATACCTTCCAGTCCAAATAGTCTCTGGACACAAGGCATTATCTTTCTTGCTCTCACCACTTCTTACAAGCCTTTGAGGAAGGCCAGCAGCTGTAGTTGGTACGTGTGCCTAGTGGAGAATCTCAACCCTAATTAGTACAAACTTCTGAACGTTTGAGTTTGTCATACCAGACATGAGAATAGGACAGAAAAGACAGACAAGACTTAGACAAAAAGACGTTCAGATAACACAGACGGAATAGACATATGATCACTCAAACACTTGATTGACAGACACAGAGAACACTAATACACATTGACACATAACAAGATAATCATACAAAGAAACATATAGAGACATGACGGACTTACGAGGAAAAACATGATTCAGTTACTAACGGAAAATGACTTTGACGCCTTTTAGAGGTGTAGTAGTGAGAGGAGTATGGTTGCGAGAGATCAAGAGCATGTGATGAAATGGTATGAACAGATAGAGAGGATGAGCGAAGAGAGGTTAACTAAGAGGATGTGTATATGTCAGAAATGGAGAAGAGATGAAGGAGAAGGAGAGACTGAACTGGAGATGGAAGGATGGAGTGAAAGCTCCTTTGAGTG
>NC_092241.1:52967916-52982916 GCF_036320965.1 Panulirus ornatus
AGAGAGAGAGAGAGAGAGAGGACATATCCGGAAGCGTGTACAATGCATATGATGGGAGCAGTGTGACTCCCGTAGAATTGTTCGCGTGGGAGGCGATCGTGTTGATTCCCGTATGTCAACTGACTGCTATATTTCTCTCTAGTGTCTCCCCTGATGATGTGATTATTACACGAAAGTGCACTTGGGAACTTTTCGTGTTTCATTTTCCCCGTGGACTCATAGGAATATATATACATACATATATATATATATATATATATATATATATATATATATATATATATATATATATATATATATGTATATATATATATATATATATATATATATATGAGTGGAAGCCAACTGAACCATTGGGACCACCTTCTCCGCTAGGGTGGTCCGTAACAGGGGGGGTGGGGGGGGGTGGTCTCTACTGCATGACGTGTGGCAAGCAAGAGCGAGGTTAGGGGTGAGCCAGAGCCAAGGAGAGACGAAGGACAAAACGAAAACGAGGAAGAAGAAGAAAGTAGAAGAGGAAGAGGAGGAAGAGGAGGGGAAAAAATGGGGAGTGAAAATTAGAAAATGATATGTTGGCAAGATAAGAATCCTGTTGATGACAGGAAATGGAGAGGTTATTATCATTATCAGTGTTATCATGTGGTGGGTATTAATCTTGGTGTTATAAATGGCATTTATGGTCTAACTAATTTCTTGTTCAGAAGCCCCTGTCAATGAGGGCCCTGTCCCCGGACATGGACATCCCTGGTAAGCTCATTTAGGCCTGTCAGTGAGGGCCATGTCCCCGGACATGGACATCCCTGGTAGGCTCATTTAGGCCTGTCAGTGAGGGCCATGTCCCCGGACATGGACACTCCTGGTAGGCTCATTTAGGCCTGTCAGTGAGGGCCATGTCCCCAGACATGGACACCCCTGGTAGGCTCATTATTAGGCCTGTCAGTGAGGGCCATGTCCCCGGACATGGACATCCCTGGTAGGCTCATTTAGGCCTGTCAGTGAGGGCCATGTCCCCCGACATGGACATCCCTGGTAGGCTCATTTAGGCCTGTCAGTGAGGGCCATGTCCCCGGATATGGACACTAATGGCTAAACTCGAGCCGAGTTACTGTCCTAGCCTGTGGCAAGTTGCTACTTACTCTTCTATTAACCACAGCAAGGTGAATGAACATTGTCATTCGCGACATTACCATCATCAATCAAGGGAAAGAAGACAAAAAATCTTCGGTGAATAAATGTAAAACAGATGAAAAGAAAGAGAGAGAGAGAGAGAGAGAGAGAGAGAGAGAGAGAGAGAGAGAGAGAGAGAGAGAGAGAGAGAGAGAGAGAGAAACGGTCGATAAACACTTAAAGAACAGATGATAAGAGGATAAAAGACAGTAACAGAACAATGTCTCTTTTCTGGATTCGGACGAAATAGATATGAACGAAATCTTAACAAGGAAGCAGCGAGGTGTAGGCGGTCCTGTGTGTGCCTTTCCAAAGGTCGGAACACAGAACCACGAAACAGAAGAACGGAGAGATGTAGAAACAAATGAAAGCGTTTGTGTTGAAGGTCACCGTGTGTGTGAGTGTGTGGGGAGGGAACAACCACACTCTCGTTTTCTTTATCAAAACAGACTTGAACGAGTGTGATAAATTCCGGAATGGTGAATAAATATTCAAATGGAAACCGGAAGAAGTGATTAACATCCAGTTCCTTCAATCCAGATTTTTTTTTTTGCGTGTGTGTGTGTTACTCGCTAAAGGTGAGTGGGAGAGGCTTCCCGCTTCTCTCTCTAGTCCGCTTCCCTGCGTGACGCCGACCAATGAGCACGAGGGCTCTGCTAAACCCTGAGATTTCATTGGCTCTCGGTTGAATGAGAAAAGTTTTGTCTCCGTATATGAAGGAACTGCGGAGGCTTGCCATGTTTCCCAGTTGTCCAGTAAAGTGTTCTGTTAGATGCTCCGAACCCGCTCGAAAAAGGGCGACACATCGATTTCGAAACGTCGAAACACTTCTTGATTTTTCTCATCGTCTCGAAATCACGTGAATTGCCCCTCCTCGTCCTTAATGCATTTAGGTTCTTAATCACTGTCCTCACGGTTCATTTGCATACATTACTCCCGCGCGAGTTAACGAGACGCTAATTAAGGCTTTCTTCTCGCACGAAACATATGAATGACGATGATTCGCAATGTGTGTCTTTCTCTGGTCATCGGGAAACGTTCGTAAGTCTCGTCTCGATGAGAGAGAGAGAGAGAGAGAAACAAAAAAGGGGGAAGTGATTCGAGGAACAGAACGACAACACAAGAGGACATTTACTTTTTTTTTTCCCCTTTTCTTATTCTCTCTTTTTTTTTCTCCTCCTCCTCCTCCTCCACCTCCTCCTCTTCCTCCTCCTCCTCCTCCATCCAGCGTGTCGGAACTGTGTGGCCAACTGATACATTCTGAAACCAATGCTCACGGTAGCTGCAATCTAGACTGGTCTCAGACGGTCGCCTCGAACGCTACTTAAAGGGAATTGCCTTGAGATCCTGAGAGGGCACCTCGTCCTCTCTCTCTACCCCTTTTCAAGAAGGATATCAACCTCTATCTCCCTCGTGTCATCTACCTACACGGACGAGTTCGATTATATGTTGTCTCTCTGAGGCGGGAGGTGATCCCCACGGCCGTGGATGACCCAGATCTGGGCGAGAAAGGGTGGATGTGTTGGCACGAAGGTTAGTGAGACGGGGCACTCGCTAGTGGAAGGTGCGAGCGAGCGTGGCCACGCGGCTATACTACATGAAGCTATGACCAACCAAAGGCTGAGTTAGTCTCCCTGTAACCACCAGTTAGTCTCCCTGTAACCACCAAGTTTTAAACGCTGCCAAAAGGGGGGAAAGTTAGTGATATCGTTGGTGAGTGTCTCTGGAAAGTGCTTGTGGGGGGACCAAGACTGCCCCTCGTTGGAGACTCCTGCTGGGGGACGACACTGGAGAGAGAGGGAGAGAGAGACAGGTGAGTGCACTCGACTACACACAGCTGAGGAGGAGGAGGAGGAGGAGGAGAGGATGTTTGAGAGGTACTTAGTGCTCGTCCACACACACGTTATGTCTACAGAGACCTGATAGACGATGCCTGTGTTATAACTTATGTTCCTTTCGAGGTAGAATACGTGTCTCGCCCTATGCCTGACCAACCGACGTCGCTTGCCATGTGACCAAGCGAACACATCAGCATTTGTACAGTGATTCACGTGAGACACGTAGATGTGAGATATAAGACATAAGGGATTGAAGAAGAAGAGGGAAATATCTATATACTGATCGTGTAACTATAATCTTTTTCTTTAAGTTAGAGAGAGGATTTAATCACTTTGTTACCCAACCCAACTGTACAGTTGTTTCTGAAGTAAGACGCCTCCTTTTTTTTTCTCCTTTAAATGAATGACACTCAGTTTTGAAATCCATGGAGTTAGAAAAGAACGGAGAAGAGTGTAAACAACAAGAGACGGGGGTAAAATAATAAGGAAAATCGCGAGGCAGAGGCAAGACTGCATACAGGCGAGACCCACACTCACTCCCTCTCTCTCCACACACACACACACACACACTCGCACACACAAACACACACTCGCACACAGCCTCCCTCTCACAGTAGTGGTGTGGTTGGCGGGGCGACAACGCGTCTGCTCAGGCCCCTCACCACCACAGTGTGCTGCTCCTGCTGTGTCCCTCCCTGTACACTCACCTGGTGTAGCGGTAGACTACGGAGGAGGAGGAGGAGGAGTCAGGTAGACAGACGTAGGGTGAAGGGTCGGGGGGAAGAGATGCAAAGTATGGGAAGGCATGAGGCACAATGGGGGAAGCAATGACGACAAATGTCGTCTTTTATAAGAAGGCGAGAATCGCCTAGCGTGAGGGATACACAGACTTGTTGAGGGATGCAGATTTGGCACAGGACACAGTGGCTCCCGAAGGCAGTCGTCAAGTTAGCAGGGGTATAGAACGTGGAGCAAAGACACACATAAGATAGAGACATAGGTACATAGAATGATAGAAAGTCACGTAAGATGATAGACCATTGTGCGTGTGTAAGAAAAAAAGAAAATAAAAAGGTGTTCGAGCATCATTCTGAAAATTCGTCTAAAAGTGTAAAAGAAAAGTTATTGTACAAAGTGAAGTTTGCAGTGTGGTGCAGCGTGTGTGTGATGTGTGTCAGTGTAAGAAATTATATAGAAATGTGGGATTTAAAGTATCATTGTGAGCAGCTCTGTGTTGTGTGTGTGTGTGTGTGTGTGTTTGATATGTTACCTTCAAGTATAAGATGCTTTGAGTGTGTGTCTGTGTCTGTGTGTGTGTGTGTGTGTGTGTGTGTGTGTGTAATACATCAGAGTGTAAATGATTTACACTTTCTTTAAGAATAGTAAATGCTTGTGAAGCGGGATGTGTAAGTGGGACATATCGCTTGTGAGTGTAATAAAAATTTAGTGTATGAAGGTAAAACGAAAGGTTATCATTTTCTTGGCTATAATTCTCCAGCAGTTAGTATAAGGTAGATTATCAGACGCAACAAGAAGGCAGATTCAACCCACAGTCCCACCCCCACAATCGGTCACAAAGGTTTCAGTTGGAGGGTTCACACGACGGCTGGATACACATCCAAATGCATTCTGTCCTGCAAAACTGACTCTCATTTTCCTCGTAAGAGTTCCAAACACTGAGATGTGTCCGGGTTGACAGTGTCTTTAAACACCTCTATCGTAACAAGGCGTTTTTTTTTGTTCATTGTGTTATTTGGTTGTAGTATAGGCGTTTTTTTTCAATGTCATGTGATTGTAGCAAGGGTGTTTTTTATTGTGTCATGTGATTGTAGCGAGGGCGTTTTTTATTGTGTCATTTGATCGGAGCAAGGGGCCTTTTTTTTTAGAGTGTCATTTGATCGTATCAAGGGCGTTTTTTATTGTGTCATGTGATTGTGGCAAGGGCGTTTTTTACAGTCATTCGATTGGAGCAAGGGGCCTTTTTTTATAGTGTCATGTGATTGTAGTAAGAGCCTTTTTTTTAATAGTGTCACATGATTGTAGCAAGGCTTTTTTTGTCAATAATGTCACATGATTGTAATAAGAGCTTTTTTTTTTAGTGTCACGACTGTAAAAAGGTTTTTAAATCCGTAGAGTCTATTGACTGCAGAAATACTTTTTTTGTTTTCTTGATAGTGCCACATGACTGTTGCCTAGGTGTATGAAAACGATACATAATTGTAGTAAGAGCTTATATATATATATATATATATATATATATATATATATATATATATATATATATATATATATATATATATATATATATATATATTATTACAATCATGTGACATTATTGACAAATGGATTTGTATGTAGCTTTTATGGATCTGGAGAAGGCATATGATAGAGTTGATAGAGATGCTCTGTGGAAGGTATTAAGAATATATGGTGTGGGAGGCAAGTTGTTAGAAGCAGTGAAAAGTTTTTATCGAGGATGTAAGGCATGTGTACGTGTAGGAAGAGAGGAAAGTGATTGGTTCTCAGTGAATGCGGCAGGGGTGTGTGATGTCTCCATGGTTGTTTAATTTGTTTATGGATGGGGTTGTTAGGGAGGTGAATGCAAGAGTTTTGGAAAGAGGGGCAAGTATGAAGTCTGTTGGGGATGAGAGAGCTTGGGAAGTGAGTCAGTTGTTGTTCGCTGATGATACAGCGCTGGTGGCTGATTCATGTGAGAAACTGCAGAAGCTGGTGACTGAGTTTGGTAAAGTGTGTGAAAGAAGAAAGTTAAGAGTAAATGTGAATAAGAGCAAGGTTATTAGGTACAGTAGGGTTGAGGGTCAATTCAATTGGGAGGTGAGTTTGAATGGAGAAAAACTGGAGGAAGTGAAGTGTTTTAGATATCTGGGAGTGGATCTGGCAGCGGATGGAACCATGGAAGCGGAAGTGGATCATAGGGTGGGGGAGGGGGCGAAAATTCTGGGAGCCTTGAAGAATGTGTGGAAGTCGAGAACATTATCTCGGAAAGCAAAAATGGGTATGTTTGAAGGAATAGTGGTTCCAACAATGTTGTATGGTTGCGAGGCGTGGACTATGGATAGAGTTGTGCGCAGGAGGATGGATGTGCTGGAAATGAGATGTTTGAGGACAATGTGTGGTGTGAGGTGGTTTGATCGAGTAAGTAACGTAAGGGTAAGAGAGATGTGTGGAAATAAAAAGAGCGTGGTTGAGAGAGCAGAAGAGGGTGTTTTGAAATGGTTTGGTCACATGGAGAGAATGAGTGAGGAAAGATTGACCAAGAGGATATATGTGTCGGAGGTGGAGGGAACGAGGAGAAGAGGGAGACCAAATTGGAGGTGGAAAGATGGAGTGAAAAAGATTTTGTGTGATCGGGGCCTGAACATGCAGGAGGGTGAAAGGAGGGCAAGGAATAGAGTGAATTGGAGCGATGTGGTATACCGGGGTTGACGTGCTGTCAGTGGATTGAATCAAGGCATGTGTATGGGGGTGGGTTGGGCCATTTCTTTCGTCTGTTTCCTTGCGCTACCTCGCAAACGCGGGAGACAGCGACAAAGCAAAAAAAAAAAAAAAAAAAAAAAAAAAAAAATATATATATATATATATATATATATATATATATATATATATATATATATATATATATATATATATATATATATATATATATATATATATATTCCTATAAACCCACGGGGAATATGAAACGATAATTTCCCAAGTGCTCTTTCGTATAATAATCACATCATCAGGGGAGACACAAGAGAGAAATACAACAGTCAGTTGATAAACATTTGGTAAACATGTGATTGTCCAAGACAGACAAGCTTCGTTTCTTCGTTGTATATCAGCTGACTTATATTTTTCTCTGTCTACCCTGATGATGAGATCATTACACGAAAGTGCACTTGGGAACTTATCATGTTTTATTTTCCCATGGACTCATAGGAATATTTTGATCTCGCGCAAAATTGTGATCCTTTCTAATATATATATATATATATATATATATATATATATATATATATATATATATATATATATATATATATATATATATATATATACTGCCACACGAACGATTGTTAACAAAGGTCGAGACGAGCGGTGTTAGAGGTCAACTCCTAAATTGGATTAGAGGACTCGGGTACTGAGGGAAAGCAGAGGGTTAACACAGATTGAATAAAATACGACTCGGAGGCGCCGTCTCAAGTGATGTGCCCCAGGGGCTCCGTCCGTCCTTGGCACCTCCTCCAGTTTATCATTTACCTTAATGACACACATCATGATGGCGTGAATAGCAACGTCCTTAGGTTTATAGAGGCGATACAGACATGGGCGATGCAGAAATATAGGCGATACAGAAATGGGTGATACAGAAGTAGGCGATGCAGAAATAGCTGATACAGACGTAAGCGATACAGAAATAGGCGATACAGAAATAGATGGTACAGAAGTTGGTGATGCAGAAAGAGGCGATACAGAAGTAGGCGATACAGAAATATAGGTGATACAGAAATAGGTGATACTGAAATAAGTGATACAGAAGTAGGCGATACATACGTAGGTGATGCAGAAATGGTTGATACATAAATAGGCGATACAGACGTAGGCGATACAAAATAGGTGATACCGAAATAGGCGATACATAGATAGGCGATACAGAAATAGGGACCTGTGATTAAGAGGAAGATTCGATTGAACTACAGTAGGAACCATGGATCAAGTGAGATAAAGAGTGGTCAGTGGTATTGTTAGAGCCAGTGTGTGTGTGTGTGTGTGTGTGTGTGTGTGTGTGTCTGTGTGTGTGTGTCTGTCTGTCTGCGTGCGAAATTATGCATGTAGACTTTTTTTTATGAATTTAAAGTATTAGGATGGTAACTATCAGGGTGGTAACTATCAGGATGGTAACTATCAGGGTGGTAACTATCAGGGTGGTAACTCACGATGGTAACTATCAGGGTGGTAACTATCAGGATGGTAACTATCAGGGTGGTAACTATCAGGGTGGTAACTATCAGGATGGTAACTATCAGGGTGGTAACTATCACGATGGTAACTATCAGGGTGGTAACTATCACGATGGTAACTATCAGGGTGGTAACTATCAGGGTGGTAACTATCAGGATGGTAACTATCAGGGTGGTAACTATCAGGATGGTAACTATCAGGGTGGTAACTATCAGGATGGTAACTATCAGGGTGGTAACTATCAGGGTGGTAACTATCAGGATGGTAACTATCAGGATGGTAACTATCAGGGTGGTAACTATCAGGATGGTAACTATCAGGATGGTAACTATCAGGGTGGTAACTATCAAGATGGTAACTATCAGGGTGGTAACTATCAGGATGGTAACTATCAGGGTGGTAACTATCAGGGTGGTAACTATCAGGATGGTAACTCACGATGGTAACTCACGATGGTAACTAACGATGGTAACTCACGATGGTAACTCACGATGGTAACTCATGATGGTAACTCACGATGGTAACTCACGATGGTAACTCATGATGGTAACTCACGATGGTAACTCACGATGGTAACTCACGATGGTAACTCACGATGGTAACTCATGATGGTAACTCATGATGGTAACTCACGATGGTAACTCATGATGGTAACTCACGATGGTAACTCACGATGGTAACTCATGATGGTAACTCACGATGGTAACTCACGATGGTAACTCATGATGGTAACTCACGATGGTAACTCACGATGGTAACTCATGATGGTAACTCACGATGGTAACTCACGATGGTAACTCACGATGGTAACTCACGATGGTAACTCTCACGATGGTAACTCTCACGATGGTAACTCACGATGGTAACTCACGATGGTAACTCATACGGTGGTAACAATCACACTGACCACTATGAGGGTGATAACGATGAAAAGGGATAATAAAAACACCCCTATGCGAGAGTGATCCGAGGCTTAATTGGCCGTTCAGTAGTTAACACCAACACAACTATGTGTCTGTATATCTTCAGTAAGGCCTTCCCTCCTCCACTGAACCCATGTGGTTCAGTAGAAGTCTTCCTATTATAGAAATTGTATGGATTCTCTCTCTCTCTCTCTCTCTCTCTCTCTCTCTCTCTCTCTCTCTCTCTCTCTCTCTCTCTCTCTCTCTCTCTCTCTCTCTCTCTCTATCTATCTATCTATCTATCTATCTCTCTCTCTCTCTATCTCTCTGAAAAAGAAAAAAAGATAAGCTTATCAAGTAGTGTATCAAAACGTTTTCACTGAAAATCAAAAAAATGTGGATTGATTGGACATCTCCATTGACAGAGGTAGAATAATAATAGTAGTATTAGTAGTAGTAGTAGTACAACTACTACTACTACCAATAGTAGTAGTAGTAGTAGTAGTAGTAGTAGTAATAGTACCAGTAGCAGCAATAAAGACGATGTAAACAGGGTGATGGTATGAGGGGAGTTGAGATGGCTAAAGAAAATAGTGAAGTGTGATCAACACAGAGAGAGACGGTATGCAAATGACGATCGGGCTCGTCCTGCTGGTCAATAAGATATCTATCTGTCTATCTATCTATCTATCGATATCTATCTATCTATTTGTTCAATATCTATCTATCTATCTATCTGTCTATCTATTTGTTCAATATCTATCTCTCTATTTGTTCAGTATCTATCTCTCTATCTATCTGTCTATCTATTTGTTCAATATCTATCTCTCTACTTGTTCAGTATCTATCTCTCTATTTATCTGTCTTGATAATTCTTGATAACGTGGAGGTGATAAGGTTTGATAACTCTTCATAATCCAGGGACAATAAGTCAGTGATGACCCACAATACGGGGGTAATAAGTCAGTGATGACCCACAATACGGGGGTAATACGCCAGTGATGACCCACAATACGGGGGTAATACGCCAGTGATGACCCACAATACGGGGGTAATAAGTCAGTGATGACCCACAATACGGGGGTAATAAGCCAGTGATAACCCACAATACGGGGGTAATAAGCCAGTGATAACCCACAATACGGGGGTAATAAGCCAGTGATAACCCACAATACGGGGGTAATACGCCACTGATAACCCACAATACGGGGGTAATAAGCCAGTGATGACCCACAATACGGGGGCAATAAGTCAGTGATAACCCACAATACGGGGGTAATAAGCCACTGATAACCCACAATACGGGGGTAATAAGCCAGTGATGACCCACAATACGGGGGTAATAAGCCACTGATAACCCACAATACGGGGGTAATAAGCCAGTGATGACCCACAATACGGGGGTAATAAGCCAGTGATGACCCACAATACGGGGGTAATAAGCCAGTGATGACCCACAATACGGGGGTAATAAGCCAGTGATGACCCACAATACGGGGGTAATAAGCCAGTGATAACCCACAATACGGGGGTAATAAGCCAGTGATAACCCACAATACGGGGGTAATAAGCCAGTGATAACCCACAATACGGGGGTAATAAGCCAGTGATAACCCACAATACGGGGGTAATAAGCCAGTGATAACCCACAATACGGGGGTAATAAGCCAGTGATAACCCACAATACGGGGGTAATAAGCCAGTGATAACCCACAATACGGGGGTAATAAGCCACCACAATACGGAGGCAATAAGCCATAAGGAGAACGGTCACATTTGAGAGCTTCTCACACCCAAAGGAGACCGACCATCATTTCCCCTGCTACTGACTGCAGCGCAGGGTCGAAGAAGCTCCTCCGTCAGAGTGGTTATAAGGGTCATGTCATTGACCAGTGATCATACGTCAGGTCATCTCACTGGTGTGAGGACCTTATCTCTCACACACACACCATCTGACGAAGGGCTGATAAGGGAAGATAGGAGTCATATACATGACTTAACCTCCAGACAAAAGACTTGAAACGTAAGAGAGAGAGAGAGGAAATAGGTGGGCGAGTTTCTGATTTGCTTTCAAAAAGGCAGTAAGGGAAGGGAGCCTCTCTCTCTCTCTCTCTCTCTCTCTCTCTCTCTCTCTCTCTCTCTCTCTCTCTCTCTCTCTCTCTCTCTCTCTCTCTCTCTCTCAAAGTACAGAGTAACAAACAGCAATTGCAAATATGGTAGACAAAGTACAGAGTTACAAAAAACAATGGCAAACATGATTGACTCATTGCCCTCCCATTCTTCCCAAATTTCATATCAACACTCTTCGAAGACGTGTCATTCACTCGGGATCTGTTATCATAATGATCAGGGGAGTGACAGAAGCTGGTGTGTGTGTGTGTGTGTGTGTGTGTGTGTGTCTGTGTGTCTGTGTGTCTGTGTGTGTGTCTGTGTGTGTATGTGTGTGTGTGTGTGTGTGTGTTCTATACGTAAATACCTACATGTAGTTACCTATCTGAATTATACGTGGCTCCCATGTTTTGAACTTTATGTATCATCATACATTTTAAACTTGTGTGTGTGTGTGTGTGTGTGTGTGTGTGTGTGTGTGTCTGTGTGCTCTCCCACTACCGGATCAGCTTATACACCGATATAAGTGAGCTCTTAAGCACTGACCCAGAAAGGTCTTATTGAATGGCATTGTATATCACACACTTTATCTCGCACTTGTCAAGCGCTTCAACATGATCTATATACACCCACCCTGACACATAACCTCTCCCCCTCACACTGCAAGCCCACCCTCCACACCCCTCACCCATCACCCCACTCCCCCTTTCCCTTTACACACACACACACACACACACACACACAGCACGCTGGTGTATGTGTGTGTGTATAGACACGTCGGAGTAAAGACATGGTACATATAGACAAGAGTGAGGGACGGGGCAACACAAGTGTAAGACTCTCCCTCCCCGTAACACACATGTAGTAATGACATACCATGACACAGAGCAAGGAGGCGTACCCAAGTACCTCCTCCCTTCTACTAGAAGGGGATTCAGAGAGGACTTCAAGCTCCTGGGGTCTAGAAAGGTCATATAGGATTTGAGGCGGGGAAAGGATTCGAACCGATAATAACAGACGAGAATTGAAAGGATTCGAACCGATGATACAGACGAGAATTGAAAGGATTCGAACCGATGATACAGACGAGAATTGAAAGGATTCGAACCGATGATACAGACGAGAATTGAAAGGATTCGAACCGATGATACAGACGAGAATAGCCAAGAACAGTATTCTAATAGTTTCATTGATATTTTCGTATATAACATTAACCAGACGAGAATTTGAGAAGCTGAAGAAGTTCGATGAATAAAAAAAAAAGCTTCTTCATATGAGAAAAAAATTAACGTCAAAAAGCAATGTAAGTAAATATATATTACTTTTAATTTTACTAATAGGCTGGCGACCACGTCCGACTGAATGATTTAAATTTTTTTTCATCTGATTAATTATGTTATCTTTGATATATGAGCTTGATTATGGACGTTTAAAAGTCCCCTCATGTAAACTGGGTTAGACTGAAGTTTTGTGAGAGACTATCTTTTTCCTCTTCTCTCTCTTCATCACTTTAATTTTTTTTAACTGAAGATGAGAACGTAATCGGTGAGGACTCAAGAGTTAAGCTGGGCTTGAATTTTATACAGAAAATGGAGTCAAGGATGATTCTCACGCAGTTGCGGCTCGGGTCTGATGTAAGAGGGGCTGGCTGAAGAGGATTTTGATAGTCTGATATTGAGAGGAGAGACCAAATTAGAGAATTTTGATAGTCTGATATTGAGAGGAGAGACCAAATTAGAGAATTTTGATAGTTTGATATTGACAGGAGAGACCAAATTAGAGGATTTTGATAGTTTGATATTGATAGGAGAGACCAAATTAGAGAATTTTGATAGTTTGATATTGACAGGAGAGACCAAGTTAGAGGATTTTGATAGTTTGATATTGAGAGGAGAGACCAAATTAGAGAATTTTGATAGTTTGATATTGACAGGAGAGACCAAGTTAGAGAATTTTGATAGTTTGATATTGACAGGAGAGACCAAGTTAGAGGATTTTGATAGTTTGATATTGAGAGGAGAGACCAAATCAGAGAATATTCAAAGGATTAATCAGCTGGAACCTTAATGATGGGGTAACTTTTTTTTTTGTTAATAAACAAAAGATCTCAAGTTATAGAACATAGATTAAGAGATCGTGGATATCAAGAAATTGAAACGTAAACAAAGAGCATGATAAAAGAAATCAAAGCAACTAATAAATTACGAAGAGAAACATCCGAAGGAAAGAAGTGGAGAACATCAGAAAAAAGGGTCAAGAGATCTCTCAAAATTAGCAAAAGGAAATGCTCCTCATGTGGAGATCAGACACTACTGAAGATAGAGGGATGGGAGCAGGAGCAAAGTCTAGGGCTGAGGAACAGAAGCAGCGCGTACTAGTTCTGGTACAGAGAAACAGAGATGTCGGTTACATTGAACATAAGCGACGTAGTGGATTAATAACTGAAGCTGTAGAGACGGTAATAGTAGCTATCAAAGACAGAACAGTCGAGGAAGTATGAGGTTTGTTAAATGGAAGTTTTTCTTTTTTAAAGAAGTGCAGAGTACATATGACCAGTGTATGTTGACGAGAACAGAGAGCTAAGAGAGAGAGGAAAAAAAAGACAGAGATATGGAGACTGACGAATCAGTACCTGTATTATTTAGATGACAAGTGAGCTGTACCAAGAGGACCTATGGCAGGATAAGAAGTTCACTAACAGGGCGGAACTCAGCAAAAGAACGAGAAAGAAGTAAAGAAAAGGATTAAGAGGTAAGATCGGAAAAACATCGAAAGAGGCATAAAAACAAAACAGCCCTACACTTCTACCTTAGGCAGGTCATGAATGACAAGTGATGCAGGTCTAAGAGTGAAAATAATGACACGAATGGAGATGAACTGTTAGTGTAGGGAACAGATGTGAAGCTTAAGGACCGAATCAGGGAAAACAAACCTTGATATTGTTTGGGTACTGGAGAGGAAAATGTACTTAGGAGATAAGATCTAATCTAATCTATAAGGAGGGGTACGTGATAGTAAGGAAGGGAAAGGGAAGACAAAGGAGGAGGAGGAAGATTGGCTATATCGATATAAGATGACATAAAGGTTCAGGAAATATTGATCGGTGGCCGTGGGAGGAGTACTTGTGGGAAAGATTTTTGTATAGTGGTGGTGTTAAATTATACTCCTCTGAATGATTCTAATGAACCAGAACAAATATATATATATATACACAGTGATGATAGCAAAGGAAAACTGAGAATAGTGTAGAGAGGACGAAATTCGCACTGGCTATAGACGGTGAAGTTCGAAGAGTGGGATAATTCAATGAGTGAGAGACAGAATGCTAAAATTCAGATAAAATTCACATCCTCATGACGATACAGAGCCATGGAGATACAACATTTTTTGGAGTGTATGTGGGAACATTTGCCATACCAGCGTGTCACTAAGCACACGTAGATAGCATTAGATCTTACACTTGGTATCGAGAAAACTAAAATGTCAGATATGATAAATGACATTAAGATAAAAAAGGGTAATCATGTGGTGTTTGAGTTTGCTTGTGTGGTTAAGGAAGATATAAAAAAGAAAAATAGCTTAGGTTGAAAACCGGGTTTAGAGATGAGGTGTGTAATCATGCAAATGACACCGTACTACAAAGGAGGTCGTTAAGGGAACTAGATCTTCAAGGCAAGAATAAAGCTTCAAGACTCCCGTGATAGACAGAAAAATTACCTTAATGGAAGAGAACGAAGGACGTACGTCAGAAGAACCTCTTCACATTGAGTTACCTTGGGAGGACTGGGGTTAGGCATGGGGGTCCTCCTAAGTAAAATGCGAGGGTATGGAAAATGTCTGGACCCATTACCTGTGTATGGATGTAGATGCCCAGGTCATTAGGAATGGGTGTTGAATAATGATGATGATGATTACATCCGCTTTGGGAGAAGGGAAGGGAAAAGAGGGACCCACCTAAGCAAGCTTCAAAGTAGATGGGTGCTTTGAGGGAAAATTAGTGTGTCAGAGAGACATAG
>NC_092241.1:52987916-53025416 GCF_036320965.1 Panulirus ornatus
TTTTAATCTGTGAGCGACGTACGTAGTTAGTTTGATCTCTTGAGATGGAATTTATAGGGATTTGAGGATAGACAGAAGGAAAAAAAAAAACGGGAATTGTCGAAGAAAAATATGATAAAGCCTTTAAAGAGGGTAGATATAAACAACAAGCAAATGTTAAAAGGGAATCGTGTAGATAAACACAGGTAAATTTTCTCTGGCAGTCTATACCGGCGAATGCAAATGAAGAACAACATTCGAATCAAAATGAACAAGATGAGACAATGAAAATGGACGAATGGCTTAAAAAGAGAAAGAGAAAAAAGAACATGACAGGAAATTGGAAGCAGATTTATAGGTAGGAAATCCGCGCATGACTTGACGCAGGCTAACGTGCAGAGGTAGAAGTTAATGAAAGACGTAGACAGGTGGTATAGGGAGGAACGCATGCCTGATGGGGTCTTCTAGGGGTCTTCACACCCACAGCCCGGACCTGGGCGATCTGTAGCAAACAGACAGACAGACAGACAGACAACAGACAGACAACAGAGAGACAGACAGAGACAGATATTGACAGATTTTGTGAATAATTTGAGAATTCCCGGAGACAGTTGACCTTCCCTGGAGACAGTTGACCTTCCCTGGAGACAGCTGACCTTCCCTAGAGACAGCTGACCTTCCCTGGAGACAGTTGACCTTCCCTGGAGACAGCTGCTGACCTTCCCTGGAGACAGCTACCCTTCCCTGGAGACAGCTATTGACCCTCCCTGGAGACAGTTGACCCTCCCTGGAGACAGCTGACCTTCCCTGGAGACAGCTGCTGACCTTCCCTGGAGACAGCTGCTGACCTTCCCTCCATCGATCACTCAGAGGCCCATCACTCGAGCATGGGAGATCCTCTCCCTCCACAATAATAGACCGCCCGCTTCATCCCCGCCGACAACGGCTATGCAAATTGGCCCAGTGTTTATTTGCACGGGTGAGAGTGAGACTCGGAGCTCGAGAGAGAGAGAGAGAGAGAGAGAGAGAGAGAGAGAGAGAGAGAGAGAGAGAGAGTGTGTGTGTGTGTGTGTGTGTGTGTGTGTGTGTGTGTGTAGAGATATGTATGAAATATAGTCACGTGAGGGCCATCCTCGACCCCATCTTGTGAGGGGGATGCGACCCCACCGTTGATAAACTCCCCTGATAGTTTCCTCCGCCGCGTCCAGGACGATGGCAACAGTGACATCCTAAAAGGACTTGACTTGAGGAAGAGGAGGAGGAGGAGGAGGAGGAGGACCGTAAGCGGCTGGCGGGGCGATCAGTCCCGTACCACAGGTTATTCTGGGAGCCTGACGCCTTCCAGCCGCCACGCTGGCTGGCTACGGCCCCTAGCGTTTGTAAAGTCGTTGAAGTTCGTTTATGACCCCCGGGGGATGAGGAAGGGAGGAGTCTCCTCCTCCTCCTCCTCCTCCTCCTCCTCCTCCTTCTCCTCCTTCCTCCCCCCCACCCTCACTCTAGCTATTCGTCTGCAGATGCCAAGATAAAGTAAACAGTTTGAATTGTTGAGATCGTACGGTACTTGAAGGCAGTGGAGAAGGTACTGTTGAGATCGTAAGGCACCTGAAGGCAACGGAGAAGGTGCCCTTGAGACCGTAAGGCACCTGAAGGCAGAGAAGAAGGTGCCCTTGAGATCGTAAGGCACCTGAAGGCAGCAGATCAAATGACGCTGAGATCGTGGGGTAAATCTGAAAGGCATCAGACCCAGTAATGCTGAGAATCGTCAGGTATATACCTAAAGGCAGCGCCGGATCAGCAGGTATTAAGCCAGGGGTAGATCTCATCTCAAGACATCTCCTCACACACACACACACACACACACACACGCACACACGCACACACTGCAGGAAAATAAAAGAAATGGCCACGAGACCCACCCTCTCGCATGGCGGCGGGGAGGGGATCGGCCACACGGAGCGTCAGAAAGCTCAGATCTTAATCCGAGACCTCCCGAAGACTTGCAGACCTTTTTGGAATAAGAGGAGAAAATAGTCCTTATCTGAGGCGTGGCTCGTGAAGCATCCTGGCCAGAGAGGTGGCTCTGGGGCGTGGGAGGGAGGACATAAGAGGGAAGGGGAGAGAGGGAGATAGACAGAGATGGAGGACATAAGAGGGCAGGAGAGAGATAGATAGGGAGGGAGGAGGAGGGGCAGCAGCGGCTTGAAAGGTCCCTCTACACAGGCGGAAAACCACACACACACACACACGCACAAGCGATAACGCCGCTTGTGAGAGTGTGCGTTGAAGAGCTTGGCGAGCAAGGCGTGTGCTACAGGTCACCCGTCCATCATCTTGGCGGGCTCAAACCGGTGTCAAAACAATTTAAAAGCCCTGAAATCTACACCGTTAATAGCCAAGCACCATCGCCGTGTATCAGCAGCACAATAAACACGAACAACAACGCCACAGAAGAAGTTTACTCGAGAGAGGGAGGGAGAGAGAGAGAAAAAAAAAATCATATAAATAACTTATAGATGCAAAGTTATGCAGGGAGCGAGACCCCGAGAGACAGTCGCTGGCAGATACATGCGCTGATACTGGTGACGAATGGCCCGGTAGAGTGAATGACCCGGGCGCACGTAATGAGGGATAAACAAACCTCCTGCATCCTCAGAATGACACGGGACAGTTTTGATATGTATTTTAAGAACGGGCGGATCAACTGGTGCCCTTGACGACCAGGCGGTGTACATGACGGAATTCGGATACTGTAGACGGAGCAACAGGAGGCTTCGGTGTGGGTATCAAGCGACCAACACTGGCACACTTTTTAGTGAAGAGATCTCCGACAGAGAGCCGGGATGTCTGCTTCGTGGGGTGAGGGACGGAGGCTTTTCTGCACGTCTGCTTGTCGAGTACCTAGGGCGAGAGAGAGAGAGAGAGAGAGAGAGAGAGAGAGAGAGAGAGAGAGAGAGAGAGATTATCTAGACAGTATATTTCACTGTTAATGCCGGGGTCTTGGGTACACGGGTACACTCGATATGGCAACTCAAGACCCCCTCGACTCTCAGAGTCCGACCTGCTGCTGCTGCACCACCGCTGCTGCAGAGGTTTATGTCCCCGTTCTTAATGGCGTGTCGTAGACGTTATCGGAGACGATAACTACGACGGTACCTTCAAGACGGCTGATAATGATGGTGATCCTCGCTGTAGTAGTTGTAGTAATAGTAGTAGCAACTTGATAATAAAAGTGATTATAGTAATAGCATTAGAAGCATTAATAGTGCTGGTAACTTGTTAAGTATAATGACAATCGTAGTTTTTATAGCAATTGCAGTAGTAGTAGTAATAATATTAGCAGCTTGTTCTAGTAGTAGTAGTAGTAGTAGTAGTGGTGGTAGTAGTAGTTCCAAGGTCAGTATTCCAATACAAGAGAATAAAACTTTTACCACTTTGTCTTTCTCAAGTATTGCCTTTTGCAGTGTAAACATTAAAAATTTCTAGCTATAAATCTTCAGCATGTCTAGTTAGCGTAGCATTTCTAGTTAGCTTAACACATCAAGTTAGCCTAGCCCTAGCACCATCTCTCAGAAATGATTAAAAGTGTTTCTCAGTTTTCGTGTGTCTGTTAGTAAACAGATTTATTCAAAGCAAAACCACACACACACACACACACACACATCTGTGTGCACGTTGACTTTCTAAACACATCTGAGTCCCGTGTACGTCGTAAGCGTGTGATTTGATCATTACTCTCGCTGTATAGCAAGGAGGCGGTCAGCTTCTATCGTGCAACTATAGATTAGATTTCACTTTTTGGTTAGATGTGGTTAGTAACGATCATGGAAGTTAGATTATAAATTCGATTTGGTTAGGGTTAATCAGGTTAGCTAGGCTATGCTAGATTAGGTTATATAGGTTAGGTGTCCCTGACTCTAATAGACGACGATGGGGCTTGTGGCTGGGTCAACAGACTGGGGTGTGAGTGCTCTACCCTTGTAGGGCCTTGCTTGAGAGTATCCGGGTCAGCACAGTGGAATAAGCCTTTCCACCCTCCGCCGCCGCCTCCAAACACACACGGCTAGGCTTGTTGGCGTCAACATTGCTCTGCGAAAATCCCGCCACCTCTCCTGCATAACGAAGAAAACAAACTGCTACCCTATGGTATAATGTGTGTGTGTGTGTGTGTGTGTGTGTGTTCATTGTCATCACAGTGGTATTAACCATCCTTTGCTAAATAAGTAACAAGGAGACCAACGAAGAGGGTTCCCTGATAGCTCTGGCTAGTTTCGTTCGTTCCTGGCGTAATTTCGGTACACCAGACGGCTACACTCACCCAAATGGCGTCAAGTTTTCCCCTCCACCTATACCACAGCCTATCACTTGAGGCAGGTGGGTCCTGCCTCCTCTCTTCTTCGTACCCAAAGGGGCCAATTACTTTAACCCCCCTCTGGTGTTTGTTCACTTGCCTCTTTGCTCATTAGCCTTGGCATTAATGGTACTATTCGAGACCGATCATTCGAGCACAGATGATGTTGAATGTTGTCTGATCCTAGATCGAAGTCTCAAGTGTTCGCTCTTGAGGTGGCAGTTCGTCCCTGATATTTCGTATTGCCACTTTCGTCTGGGTCCGTCGTCACCTCTTTGCTTGCGAAGGTATTGCTGATGTCTGTGGCCTTAACTGATGCTGTGTTTAATGTCAATGCTTCTGTGTTTATCGTCAATACATACGTGTTTATTGTCCGCTTCTGTGCTTATTGTCCCCTGCTTCTGTGGTTATCGGCATTACTTCTGTGTCTGTTGTCTTCCTTCTGTGGTTGTGGTCACTGATTCTGTTTTTATCGTCACCGCTTGACTGTTTACAGCGTCTGTTTCTGTGTTTATCGTCAGTGCTTGACTGTTTACAGCGTCTGCTTCTGTGTTTATCGCCAGTGCTTGACTGTTTACAGCGTCTGCTTCTGTGTTTATTGTCAAAGATCCTATGTTTATCGTCAGCAAATCCGTGTTTATTTGTCTGCTTCCGTGTGTATTGTCACTGCTTCTGTGATTCTGGTCCATACTTTTGCGTTTTATGCGACTGTGTTCTTTCTTCTGTGTTCTTCTGTGTTTATTGTCACCACTGTGTTTATTGTCTTCTATGTTTACGGTCACTCCTGTGTTTATTGTCACCGCTTCTGTGTTCATGGTCACTGCTTTTGTGTTTATTGTTATTCTATATTTATTGTCAGTATTTTTGTGTTCTTGTCACTGCTTTTGCGTGTATTTGTCACTTTCAGTTTTTAATGTCTATACTTCTGTGTACCGTCACTGTGTTCCCTCACTATTTATCGTCAATATTTGTGTTTAGTGTCGCCTCTTGAGTCATTGCTTCACTGTTTTTTCGCTCACTGCTTCAATGATTATCGTTATCACTGTGATTATTTGTCAATACTTCTGTGTTTATTTTGCTTATGATTTAATATGATATCTGCTTCTTTTCTGGTGTCATTGCTCCCGTTTTTTTTTTTTTCCGTGTTTATTGCCACAACAACTGTGTTTATCGTCAATAAATCTGTGTTTATTGTCACAGCTTCTTTGTTTATTGTTATTCGTATGTTTATTGTCACTGCTTCTGTGTTAACCGTCACAGCATCTATCGTTTATTGTCTTGTGTTAATTGTCACTGCTTCTGTGTTTATTGTCACTGCTGTTGTGTTCAGCCACTACCACTGTTCATTTCGCTGCTTCTGTGCTCAGTCACTGCTTCTCTGTTTATTTTTACTGTTTCTCTGGTTATCATCACTGCTTCTGTGTTTAGTGTTATGACTTCCTTGGTTACTGTCACTGCTTCTGTGTTTATTATCGCCTTCTGTGTGTCTCTTGTGGCATCGTTTTTGTTAATCTTTTGTTTGTTTGTTTGCTTGCTCATCAATTTTTGGGGGCACTTTTTCATGTATTTACGTGCCTTTGACCATTTGTGCGTCTGTGGTATTTCATTTGCCTTTCATGTTTTTGTCTTATTTTTGTTTGTTGATCTGTTTGATTGTTGATCGTGTGGTAATGTTTGTTTGTTTGTTAACTTTGCGTATGTATGTACACATGCGTGACATGTTAGTCGATGTTACTGTATGTTCGTGTGTTGATATGGAAGCTTAAGGGGAAGGAGGAAGAATGGTTCAGGAATGTCCTTAGAGATAAAGTCTGGGATTAGGTTGAGGACGAGAAGAAAGAAAAGGAGTGGCACCTCTGCTGAATTAGTTGTAAGAACTGATATGGGGGAAATGAAAGTGGATTACGAGAGGTTGGGAGAATAAAAGAAAAGAGACAAGTGGTTTGGGAGAGTCGAGTTTGTGCTCATACACTTTTCATGTATAGGAATCGAGTGATAATGATGGGTAATTTAAATGCAAGAGTGGTTGATAGGGCAGTTAAAGGTATAACTGTGGGGCATGGGGTAGTCATTGCGAATGAAAATGGTGGACAGTTTTATATAATTGTTTTTTTTTGAAAAGGAACTGATGACTCTTTTAAAAAGATGGACATTTAAAGATTTACATGTGGGTGGGTTTAATGTTAAGTGGGCATTGATGGATTACGTCATAATTGATAGGCGTGATAAAGAGAGGCTTTTGACTTAATGTGCTGAGACGGGCAGCTGATCATTTTGTGATGAAGGAGAGACTTTTAAGAAAAGAGGAGATGATATGGATGGGAAGAAGGTGGTGAAAGTGAGTGAGCTTGGAAATGATGCTGATGCCGGGAGGGGCTTAGGTGAAGAATGGCCAGGAAAAGTTCACGAAACTAGGGAAGCGGTCGAGTACAAGAGGTTTTAGGGAAACGATGCTAACATGAGCGAGAGAAGTGTATGGCATGAAAGAGATGGAATGTGGGTCTGTGAAAAAGGGTAATGAGTGGTGGGATGAGGAAGATGCGATACTAATGAAAGAGTAAAGAGAGGTGTATGGACGTTACTTGCAGGGAAGGAATGCGATCGATTAGGAGATGTATAAGAGGAAACGGCACGAGATCGAGAGGAAGGCGCAGGGGCTGAAAAAGAGAACAAATGAGAGTTGGAGTGACAGAGTATTGGCATAATTCAGTGAGAATAAGATGCTTTGGGAGGAGACGAATAACGTGAAGAGAAGAGGAGGTAAAACGGGAGCATCAGTGAAAGGAGCAGCTGAATAAGTGGAAGCAGGCACCGCAAGGATGAAGGACTGTTGAGTGTGTTAGATGATAGGGTGGCAGATGTTGGCACGTCTGAGACGTGAAGGTATGCGAAGGAAAGTCATGGTAAATGGATACATGAAATGAGAAGCTGCGGTGGAAAGCTTTGCATAAGATGGAGTGTGACATAGCGGGTGGAATAGAGAGGTAGATGGAAAGGTCACTCGTATTATTGCATATCTGTGCCGTACGGGGAAGGGAATTTTACACTCATAGGCGCCCCCATCTCTTGAACATTCTCTGCAACAGACAACTCTTTAGATTCATGTATGCTGTCTACATTAACCATGTCCTCAGTCTTAGTGTTACATTCATCCAACACACTTATACTGCAAAAATACTTCTTTACATCTTTTTAAACAGGTTCGTAACTTAATTTCACGTCCTCTGGTTGCTCTATCCTCACAGCTTTAGAAGAACTGTTCACTCTCCTTGTCGTCAATCTGTTTAAAAAGAAATTAAAGGTTGTGAGCAGGTCATCCCCTCACTCTTTTGTATCCCAAGGTGGTCAGATTTTAAGCCTTAAACATTTCCCTATAACTTAGCTGTGTGTGTGTGTGTGTGTGTGTGTGTGTGATTATCCATTCATAATTACCTATTGGGCATGGCGGGTCCACTTTCGAAGGTAGACACTCGAGTTAAAGTGGTGTATAAGTGTGTGAAGTGTTGACCAGGGTAAGTTGTATGGGTGGCGCGTGAGAGGATGGTGGCATGCTCAGAGTACAAGACTTGGGGTGGAGGGGGAGGAGAAAAACGGTTTTAGGATACTTGCTTTACGAATGCTTACGATGAGTTTTGCCAAAAGGCAGGGCTAGCGCGTGAGCGCTCACCGCAAGAGAGAGAGAAATATCTCGAGCAAATCATAAGACTCGTTTCAGCCGGGATGATGTAACTGATGACGTATTTGTTTATATCTGTTTCACCGCGTCAGCGAGGTAGCGCCAGGAAACAGACGAAGAATGGACCATCCAACTACACACACACACACACACACACACACACACATATATATATATATATATATATATATATATATATATATATATATATATATATATATATATATATGTATATATATATATATATATATATATATATATATATATATATATATATATATATATATATATATATATATGTAAATGATTGATAGAATGGTGTTTGAATATATGATCGAAGACTTTCATTCTCAAAGCTGAATTTCTTGTAGACATTAATAGAACATGGGGTGTCATCAAGACGTGGGAGAATATTCGTTCTCTGCAGTATACATAGGGATGTGTAAGACAAGAGTGAGGTATATATGCGTAAGACAAGAGTGAGGTATATATGCGTAAGACGAGTGAGGTATATATGCGTAAGACAAGAGTGAGGTATATATGCGTAAGACAAGAGTGAGGTATATATGCGTAAGACGAGTGAGGTATATATGCGTAAGACAAGAGTGAGGCATATATGCGTAAGACAAGAGTGAGGTATATATGCGAAAGACAAGAGTGAGGTATATATGCGTAAGACAAGAGTGAGGTATATATGCGTAAGACAAGAGTGAGGCACACATGCGTAAGACAAGAGTGAGTTCTGTATACGCCCTCAGTCCTCCTCTAGTGTTAAGGGATGGTGCCAAAGATAACAAATAGGTTTTAAGTGTTCCGTGGAAGTGAGAAAATGGAGAAAACGATAATTTCCCGCTTTCTTTGAAGAAAAGTGTCTGTTGGTTATGACGACCACTTGCATGTGTAACTCTTCGTGTTATTTTTTCTTGTTTTTTCTGTATTTGTTCTTTGTTTTCTTGAATTAGGACAGTTGTATGACTGTTTTCTTAGTCTAACTTCAAGACTTATGTTTTTGTTTTATGTTAGCTGAAACGGCATAGCTGATGCCCTAATCATGGCCATATCATTAACGCTATATATGTATATATATATATATATATATATATATATATATATATATATATATATATATATATATATATATATATTTGTGGAGGAAGGAGCTTATTTTGTATACGGGGATAATCATGTCACTGTTTCTTTAAAGAAAAGAATTGTTATTGTTATTTTGTCATTGTGTCGTTTTGCGTCGGTGTTGTCGTCCCGAGTGTCGTGTAGGTGTTGTTGTCGCTGAGTCCCGTGAGATTCTTGTTGCCGTGCAGTTAAACAACACTTAATGACAGTCGCTCTACACGACACTGTACGACAACAGATTTTACGACGACACTCAGCGAACTGCAGTAACTATACGACAGTGAGGAACGACAGACAGACACACACACACACACACACACACACACACACACACACACACACACACACACACACACAACCGCATGGACCCCTGAGACGACAAGAAGAACGACACTCACCAACGGGAACAGATACAAGAGAAATCAGAAGCAACGACACCAACCACTTGTCTATATCCAGCAGCGACAGTCTGACCACACGACGCTCTTACGACGACCACAACTGGACCAGAACAAAACGAGTTTCAAGACACACTCAACGACAGTTAACCACTCGACACTCAGCGACGACGACCACCACCAACCACACGGAAAGGTCAGCGACACATGCCGCTACGCTACACTCCATGACGGTCAACGAGTTTCAAGACACTCAGCGACTGAAAAACGACACTCGGTGATGAAACAACAACAACAAAAGGCGTCCGAGACTCGAGGACGACAACACTTGCTGAACGAGAGGAACGGCACACTACCCCTCACACCCCGTGGCTAAGACCTTCCCACTATCCCCTACGTTGGCCCCTCCTACACACACACACACACACACACACACACACACACACACACACACACACCTACACTCCGGGTCTTAAGGAGCCAATCTAGACTGGTATGCGCGCGCGCGCGCGCTCAGAGAGAGAGAGAGAGAGGAGAGAGAGAGAGAGAGAGAGAGAGAGAGAGAGAGAGAGAGAGAGAGAGAGAGAGAGAGACGTTCACCTCTCCTCTGTGAAGAATTGTAACCCCCTCCCTCACTCCAACCCCCCTGTCCACAGCGAGGGTGACGTTCAGCCTCCCCTCCACCCCTTCCCACACACACACACACACATATAATCAAACAGGATTAGCTTCTGCCAACCCACATTTTAAGGATTATCACTAGAGAGCAGCAGCTTCAATAAGAAGAGGAAAATAGAGTAACACGTTGGATCTTAAAAAGGGTGCAGGGAGGAGGAGTAGGAGGATTACAGGGAGGAGGAGTACAGGGAGGAGTACAGGGAGGAGGAGTACAGGGAGGAGGAGGAGGAGGAGGAGTGGAACCGAGGGTGTCCGTGGCCTGGATGTGGTACCATTGCCCACTCGCACGGCTGAGGAGGGAAGTGTGTGTGTGTGTGTGTGAGTGTGTATGTGTGTGTGTGTGTGTATATGTGTGTGTGTGTGTGTGTGTGTGTGTGTGTGTGTGTGTGTGCTGTTGTTTCCCATCATTGCTACGTGTCTCCCAGTGATGACTCGTGGAGGGGGGATGTGACTAGCATCAAGAGACTCTTACCTTCTGTAGGGATGAGACGATGAAAGTATACATGTATGTAGGTATGTAGGTAGGTAATGGAGACCATAGCTTTAAGTCCCATTTATGATGAGTTCGTCTGATAAGGGAAGGGGTGATGAAGCCAAGGTTGCCTAATTCAAGGCACCATCGCGACTTAAAAGGGAATCCAGTCGGATATAAAGACCGACTAAATGGCGTGGTAGGAGAGAGAGAGAGAGAGAGAGAGAGAGAGAGAGAGAGAGAGAGAGAGAGAGAGAGAGAGAGAGATTTTATATATTAAGGTCAAGTATTACAGGTATTTAGCCAAGGTCATACAGACGGTGTAAGGACCATCAGGAGCTCTGATTGAGGGCGTACGGTAGTTAGCATTGCCCTATTGGCCAAGCCTGCAACTCCAATTGGTGGTACTCCAAGTATCAGACTTGCCCTAGTGATCCAATCACTAGCCCCTGGTACTCTATAACAACTGGCCCCACTCCAGTACTGTAGTTACTCCTAGCCCCTCTCCAGTACTCCAAAACTTGCTCCATCCCCATTAACCCGAATACTAGCCCTTGGTACTCCAAAACTAGCTTCACTAACGCACTGTAGGTGTTACTGGCCTCACTAAGGTAGCTCCTAACGTCTGCCCAGCAGCAACACCTCCAAAATGAGTGTCATGTCGCTGTTCCGCTCCCTAGCCTCACTCACTACCGCACATTCAGGTTTACACCTTGAACATGTAGGAGGGTGCGAGGCGTGCAAGGGATAGAGCTAACTGGAAAGATATGGTATACAGGGGGCGACGTCATTGGGCTGAACTAGGGCATATGAAGCGGTCAAGGGAAACTACATAGAGGTCTGTGGGGCTTGGCTGTGGATAGAAGGGATCTGGTTTCGGTGCATTATATGTAAGTGGCGGTCAGAGAGTGGATGTGAGCAAAGGAGGCCGTTTGTCTTCTGTTCCTGACGCTACTTCTGTACGCAGGAAACGGCGAACAAATATATATATTCCTATGAGTCCACGGGGAAAAGGAAACACGATAAGCTCCCAAGTGCACTTTCGTGTAATAAGCACATCATCAGGGGAGACAAAAGAGAGAAATATAAGTCAGGTGATACACAAAGAATTATAATCTTGACATAGTGATGGTCTATACAAATTGGATAACTCTATTGCTGATAAAATTTGTAAAATAGATTCACCTTCTTGTCCACATAATAAGTTTATGATACGCTCGTTGTCTGTCTTGGACAACCTGTATGTTTACCAAATGGCGTACTAGCTACGTCTTTTTGTTTGTACCATTTGACTGTTATATTTCTCTCTTGTGTCTCCCCTGATGATGTGATTATTACACGAAAGTGCACTTGACATATACAACGTCTCTTCGTTGTATATCAACTGACTGTTATATTTCTCTCGTGTGTGTCTCCCCTGATGATGTGATAATTACACGAAAGTGGACTTGACATATACAACGTCTCTTCGTTGTATATCAACTGACTATTATATTTCTCTCGTGTGTGTCTCCCCTGATGATGTGATTATTACACGAAAGTGCGCTTGGGAACTTATCGTGTTTCATTTTCCCCGTGAACTGATAGGAATATACTTGATCACGCGCAAAATTGTTATCCTTTCCCATACATAGAGAGAGAGAGAGAGAGAGAGAGAGAGAGAGAGAGAGAGAGAGAGAGAGAGAGAGAGAGACAGAGAGCTTTGAAATATGATTCCCAGGAGGATGGAGTATCCAAGATTAAGTGTCGGCGTTGGGTAAACGTTTTGTCTTACTGAGAAAACCGTCTGCGCTACTGGGAAAAACGTTTTACGATTCAGAAAAAAACGAAAAAAATAACGTTTTGCAGTCGTCTTATCACACCAGCCATCACTACTGTGCAACAGTGTTATATTCCCATCAGGTTGTGTTTGAGAGAGAGAGAGAGAGAGAGAGAGAGAGAGAGAGAGAGAGAGAGAGAGCTTGGAGAGTGGGAGCGGGATACTTAGTTCGACCTTCCATGACCTGCCTTCCAAGCCCTTCAAACTCTGGCTGGCGTCAGCCACTGCTGACCAGGCCGCTGACGACGAGTGACTCGAGGTGAAAAGAACTGACCTCTCTCTCTCTCTCTCTCTCTCTCTCTCTCTCTCTCTCTCTCTCTCTCTCTCTCTCTCTCTCTCTCTCTCTCTCTCTCTCATTCCCCCACACCACTTCTCGTTGATTTTCATCATCATCATCATCATTAGCATAACCACAATCATTATCATGATCATAATGATCATTATCATCATCAGCATTTGTCACTGTCTTTTATCATGACTTTATCATGTCCAAACAGCTACACACACACACACACACACACACACACACACACACACACACACACACACACACTATCAGTGTACGTGTATGTAACTACATATGTATTAATATTAGACTGTCGACTGTCTGTCTGCCTTCCCAAAGCAGTGCTTGTAACTCAATTCAAACTGGAGACAGTCAGCTTAGCTTAAGGTCCAGCGCGCCTGAGTGGCGACCAGTCCATCTTATAACCAGCCATATTTGCACACACAACGTCCTCGGCCGGAGAAAGCATACGTCAGATTTGAGAGAGAGAGAGAGAGAGAGAGAGAGAGAGAGAGAGAGAGAGAGAGAGAGAGAGAGAGAGAGAGAGAGAGAGAGTCTCTTAAGTCATAACGGAAGACCTAAGAGCGTAGGACTTAATCCCAAAGGGTCAAAGGCCAAGCTGAGCCAACGAACATAAAGATCGTACCGTCGTGCTCAAGGGTCATGCCTTCGTGTTCAAGGGTCGTACCGTCGTGTTCAAGGGTCGTACCGTCGTGTTCAAGGGTCGTACCGTCTTTTTCTAGGGTCGTACCGTCTTGAGCTCACTGGTCGACCCGTTGTCTTCAAGGATCGTTCTGGCGTGTTCAAGGATCGTACTGTCTTAGTCAAGGATCTTAACTTCGTGCTCAAGGGTCGTAGCGTCGTGCTCAAGGGTTGTACCATCGTGCTCAAGGGTCGTAACGTCGTGCTCAAGGGTTGTACCATCGTGCTCAAGGGTCGTACCATCGTGCTCATGGGTTGTACCATCGTGCTCAAGGGTCGTAGCGTCGTGCTCAAGGGTTGTACCATCGTGCTCAAGGGTCGTAACGTCGTGCTCAAGGGTTGTACCATCGTGCTCAAGGGTCGTACCATCGTGCTCAAGGGTCGTACCATCGTGCTCAAGGGTCGTAGCGTCGTGCTCAAAGGTCGATCTTTCTTGTTCAAGGTGTTAGCTAAGCCTGAATTAGCAACAAAATTGCCCAGTAGAAGATGAGGGCGAGTTCATTTCATAGGCTTAGGAATTCGAATGGCTTTCATGTTTGACTTATCATGGAGCAATATAAGTTGCTGTTGCAACTGTTATTGTCATGGGTTGTAAAGAGAGTGTACTTCACTGATAGAATTGGTAACATGGATACGCAGAGCACTAAAATAGGTGAAATGGGTTATTGTAATGGGTGATGTGGATATACAGGTTATTATAATGGGTGACATGGATGTAAAAAATTTCATTCGTTTCTTAATGGATGACAGACTGTAATGGGTGAAATGGATTTCCATATTCTCTCTGGGTTAGAATGGATGATGGTCTAATGGGGAGTGGAGTAGACTCATGGGTCTCCATAATGGGTGACATGGATAGACAGAATAGAACAGATAACCATGATCAAAAAGGTGATAGGCTAGGCGAGATATGGCTAACGTATCGAGAATGGAGGGAGACTTTGAAAGTTCATAATCACAATAGTCATTCAATTTCTACGAAGACAAACTAAATCAACTCCATAAAGCCTAGGGCAGACAAAGCATGTTTAAACTATTCACTTGCAGTTAGCAGGAAGAAAAAGATAATATTTACTGGGACATAGAAAAAGCGAAATTTCGGTACGACACAGTTAAAGATGAAATTTTGAGATTGTGTCCACTTCCCGCATTAAGCAAATGAACCGGTTACATGAAAAGACTCGTAAGCTAATGTAAATGAAGCAACTTTTGTAGTATTTAATGGTGTAATTTTCTGCCCACTGGGATCTAACAAAGACCCCTTTGTGCGCCAACGGCCGCCCACAAGACGAGGGAGAATGACCTGCACAATGAGTTAGCTGCTGCCTAACAGCTAAACTGGAAAAAAAAAAAAAAAAAATATATATATATATATATATATATATATATATATATATATATATATATATAAGCATGTGTGGAAGGTGTGCCGTAGACTGCCCTAGGACTGTAGAAGAGAACACTAGGGAAGGTACTACAAGGGGGAAAAAAAAATGAGAGGGTGAGGCGATTCGCAATTTGAATCTAGAGTAGCGTAGTACAGTGAGGCTCTTTCCGAATCATATGTACGCAGGAACGAATGAGGTGTGGGTGAAAGTTTGGGTCAGGCTGGAGATGACAGTGCAGCTGACGGTGTACTGGAGGCTGAGAAAGGATGGGTAAGAAAAGGGGAAAGTAATTATGGTGGACTGAGACGTGAAAACAGCAGGCTCAAAACACAACAGATGAAAATACGAAAAGGGACGAAGATTAATGGTGCAAGTTCAGTTTAGCTCCGCATCGCTGTGACTTCAGTATGTGGCGTGATATTATTTGCAGTAGAAGTGTAGTATTTAGAGAATGTGTAGACAGTGACGGAGCTTGATTAGGAAGATTGTAATTCATTCTGCTATATTGAATGAGGCGATACTGGTGTGGATTATGACCGGGAAAAATGTCTGTGGTCGAGTACCGTAAAGTAAAAGTAGTCGGAAACAGTAGTAACAAATCAACAGAGCCTTGAAAGCCACAGCAAACGTATTCTTGCAAGCGAGATTTATCTTATTTTTTAACACTTAAAGTCGAAATATACAAGATACAGCCATGACAAAACATTGCACCAACTGCCCACAAATGTAAACAAACAGACGACACCGCCCTACCTCCCCCACAAGCAATCATTCCACATAATCCCCCAGCGGCAGACAATGTTGGTACATTTCAACAATACATCTCGACTGCTAGGAGAGGTTCGGTTAGGTTCTCATAAGTTCTGTTGATTTTTTTTTTTTTTTATGTAGTGTTTTACCCGCGTTTACGTCCAACCTCACAGTTTCCCTGACCGTCAGTGACACCTCTTTCATCGCCAAATCACTCATTATCCGAAGCTAATAGTGGAGTTAAAGTCGACTTTTACTCAGTAAATCTTAAACTATAGAAACGAGTGAAGTAGGCTTCATGAACCAGTAAAAAAATGAAAAAAAAAAGCTAACTATAAGAGAAGATAAGTGAACAGCCGAAGAGTTGACAATAAAGAAATATTCTAAAGATAACAGTGTAGAGAAGGGAGCAGTCACGTCAATGGTGTACTGTTTATGAAGCCACAGGAATTGTACTGTACGTTGGAGACGGAGGGAAGGACCATTGTAGGCAGCCTTCGAGAGTTGATGATGCAAAGGAAAGCCAGGACATGCATCTATGTTGGTCTAGACATGGGTCACCTAAGAAGATAAGAATCTTCGAGGGACACTATAAATATGAGGAGCGAGTTATTCGAGAGGTCAGACACGAGTGATGTGTGGGGCAGCAGCCGGAGTCTAGCGTAGAACTGGAGACATGTTGAACTACTAGGATGGCGTGGCAACAATGTTTATATGTAGGACGTAACGTTTCCAGCAAGTTAGAATGGAATGAATATACCACGCGACTAGAAAGATGTTGAATGTATGGTAGGAGAAAATTCGTGAAGATTAAAAATCAATGGAAGATGCGAGAATTATCAAAAGGGATTTGATTGGAACAGTGAAACAAGCATTGTAGAGTTATGGAGAGACTCAATTGTGTGAATCAGGTATTCATTTCCCAGGAAAATTTCGACTTCGATGATGTCAGACGATCGAAAACATTTACATCACTTATGGACTTGGAAAAGAGAGAATTTTCACATGGATTAGGATAGCTAGAGGTGTAAGTCGTTCAGTATAGAAGCCTAGCTGAGACTAACCCGTAGTTGGGTTAGTTAAGGGCTCCGTAAGACCTCCGTGGTGTAGCGGTTATTCGTTCCTGACCATGACGCGCTCGGGGTCGAGCGTATAGGTTCGAATCATGGTTACGGCAGTTGGCTCACAGTCAATCCAGCCGTTCATCCTCCTTCAAGGGTTGGTCGATAAAAATAGCTAAGCATTTCTAGTCTCCACACAGCGGAGTTTCAGGTCTCTCACAGCCAGTTTCTGGTCTCCATCTAACAGAGTATTTAGTCTCTACACACACAGTTCTAGTCTCCAAACAGCAACTGTCTGGTCTCCACACACAAAGTTTCTGGTCTCCACACACCAAGTTTCTGGTCTCCACACAGCAACTGTCTGGTCTTCACTGAACTAGGAAATGTCTTATATAATTGCGCTGTTGCATTTGATAAAGGTCTCCTCACCTGGGATCGAACCTAGACCTGCGTTTATCACCACACATGGATGCCTCCACACCCGTATATACTATTCCTTGTTGCTTACCACATCAAATGACATCAAGACCATTTTAAATAACTCAGGTTAATCAAGTGTATTCTGCAGAATGATTTTATCAGCCTAGATAAAAATGAGATATACTCAAATGAATAATAATCGAATTCGTCTAAAATATGTAATTCAAAATATGTAATAAGCGAATTATGAGAATGTTAGATTTTCTGTAACCCATCTCTCCTATGGGGATCAGTGTCACTCGAACGATGGTTCCCACAAGAGAGCTATTAGGATCCAAGTGTTTCAGATATTTGATGGGAATTAAGGATACATTTAGAGACGCTATTTACATCAGAGGTATATCCTAACATGACGTATTCAAGGCAGAAGGGGAAAGATTCGTTGACTGAAGTGATTTCAGTTTTACGCTTGTTTTATTTTTTTTTCTTTATCCGTCTACATAGGACTGAACCTCTGTCCCTTCCCATCCACGCGTGACGGTAACTCGTTTACCTCCCATCCACACAGGACTGTACCTCTTCCTTCCCCTCTTAACACTTATCAGTTAGATTTAAACAGGTATCCCCCCCCCCACACACACATACACATACACATACACACACACACACACACACACACACACACACACACACACACACACACACTCACACACACACCTCGATAAATCGCTTCTCCGTTAATGCGTTTATATCAGACGCTTGTATGGCACGGGAAACGCTTATAGATTATACACACGACGGCCTCGTCCAACGCCTGTAGAGTCCTCCTGGTGACGTACAGGGGACGTCAACCCACCAGCCCATGTTCTCCATCGTCTGCTCACTACTCAACCCAACACTCAGGTTACCTGAGCCCGACCATCATCACCACCCATGGATGGTGCCATCTGCGCTCGGCTTTTCCTCCTATCATTTCCTCTTCTTATCGAACTCGCAAAGGACATAAAGTTCCTCAAATTAATCTTAATTCACTCGCGTTTCTTTTAAGTATCACCGTGACCTGACGACACTGCCTGGTAATGCCAGTGTTGAATGAATGAACACATTAATCCTCACTTCTCCCATCCCCCAACTTTCTGGTGTTCCTCAACTCACTCGTTCATAGTCTTCACGTCTCTTCCCCAATTCACCTCCAGCCTGCTGCTGTCTCTTCTCCTCTTCTGCGACTGTTAAGGTCTCCTCCGACGCCTAGCCACGACGTCAGTGCGAGTATATCATTCTTTATCACACCAGAAGAAGGTGTGCTTTAAAGGGGACACTTACCCAATATGGCCGAAATGCTATCTAACTCTAAACTTTATTCTCGCAGTCAAGCTGCATCGTTGATGAGAGACACTGCGACTCAAAAGTCTCCCTCCCTTAGTCTTGTCGTATCTCTTAAACCTCTCTCAGTCTCTGAAGGAGAAGGTGTGATTCAAACTACTTCAGCCTTGGTAAGCCAATGGAGTGGATAAAGCCATCGTGTTTGCCCCTACAGTGGTGGGGTAGGGTTGTGTGGGTAGGTGTGGGGGGGGGGAGATATGAGACAGGGAGATGTCACCCGCTTCTGTTGGACGCAGCTGTGAACACAAGCCGACGTCAGGGTGCAGCAAAAACAAAGCTTGGGTATGTAGGAGTCATTTTACAGTGTCGCGTCACTGGGCCTCCTCCTCCTCCTCCTCCTCCTCCTCCTACTCCTGGCTGTGGCTACCCCCAGCTCGCCCTGGGCCGGACGTGTGTGATTTGCGACGCCGGTTTTTACATACGTCGGTTTTGCGTCAGGAGGGGTTTGTAGCGGAGACTGAGGAGGAACGTCGCAAGCAAACTGTTATCGCTTCTCTCTCAGAGTGTGTGTGTGTGTGTGTGTGTGTGTGTGTGTGCATACGAACTGTGATATACCCTTATTAGAACAGTCAAAGGAAGGATGTTTTATAATCTTGACCTTGCAGCCTTTGATTTCACGTGCCAATAGCTATTAAGTTCATTCCTACCGATCAGACTCTCCTACGAGGGTTCGAATTGCTTGTCACCAACCAAGGAGTGTTGTCCATGCAGAGAGAGAGATGCTTTGTATCTCTGAATGAGTAGATTCCAATCCCATTGTGTATGTTGTCATTGATACAAGAGTGTTGACTTATGATAAGCGATTATCTCTTGCTTGGACATTCCTCCACAACATCACCGAATTTACAAAATGTGTCGGAGGTTGTAGGACTCTTACCGGAAAAGAAGGAAATGGTATGGGAAGAGAAATAGACTGAGGGAAGGCAAATGAATGCTACCTCCACAAACGTATGTGCTGTAAGGGTTCCATCGTCAGTTCTGAGCTAAAGACTCGCGAGTCATCCGATCAAGACAAACCAGAATCTAATATAATCTAGGAAACTGGAGATTGAAAACTGTAGTTCAGCACTACACTACTTATTCCCGCATGGATATGTGTGTGTGATTCGATCCAGTATATGAACCAGAGGATGGACCATGTGTCGCATGTTAACATCACTGGTGAACATCAAGTATGAACCAATAGATTCGACGCCTCGGTTCGAATCATAATGCCGAGCGGCGAAGTCGAAAGAGGAACTGCTTGAATTAGGTCAGTGTGTGGGGATGACACCTCCACAGTAGTGAGGTATATATGTGAAGTATATACGTAAGATATATGTAAGATATGAGATAAATCAATCAAGATTGTAAAAAAGTAAAAAAGCGTAAACTATTACCTAGAACTAATATGAATTGCTTTAGTCGTATACTGGTAGAATGAGCATAGATTATGTTGGGTTAGAACTTATAATATCTCGATGTATTGAGAACTTGGGAGGATCTAATTCTCTTGAATAGTATCATAAAGAACATCATCTTACTGGGCAGGACATGGGATCCCATTTCTCGATTCAGAGTTGTCATTTTTTTCGAGAGACCGTCAAAAAAATAAAAAAGCACCATCATTGTGGTCTTGAGGTAGCTGTTTCAGGTCTTTATTTAGCCTTATTTCAACCTGATTTTAGCCTTATTTTAAATCTACTTTAGCCTTATTTTGACCTTATTCAAACCTTATTCTAATCTTATTCTAGCCTTATTTCATTCAAATCTTATTCTAGCCTTCTCTCTCTCTCTCTCTCTCTCTCTCTCTCTCTCTCTCTCTCTCTCTCTCTCTCTCTCTCTCTCTCTCTCTCTCTCTCTCATGATCCGAGTCTGATGGCAAGGATCATGGTGGAGGGAGTAAGTGTATAAGACAATAAAATCAAAACGAAAAAGAATTTTAGACGTGATCTTAATACAGTCAGGTTCGTACGTTGTGGTCGTGTCGTTGACAAAATGAAAAACGTAAAGTTTCGCATTATCTTTGTGTGCAAACATCGCCAGACGCTACTGGCTGCTACTGGGAGCTACTGGCTTTTGTTGGCCGTTGCTGGTTGCTACTGGTTGTTACTGGTTGTTACTGGTTGTTGCTGGTTGTTACAGGTTGCTACTGGATGTTACTGGTTGCTACTGGTTGTTACTGTATGTTACTGGATGCTACTGGTTGCTACTGGATGTAACTGGTTGTTACTGGTTATTACTAGTTGTCACTGGTACTGGTTGCTACTGGATGTTACTGGTTGCTACTGGTTGTTACTGGTTGCTACTGGTTGTTACTTGGTGCTACCAATTGTTGCTGGCTGCTACTGGTCGCTACTGATTGGCTAAATGTTCTCTTCCATTCTTCTGTCGTCCACAAAGTCAGTCTTTATTCTTTTCCTCTAACCCGGCCTTCGTCTACGTGTGTGTATACCATCATCATTTCCAGTAAGTGGATTCATAACATCATATCCTTTACACTGAATCAAGATGGTGAGGGGTACAGTATTACGGCCAAGTAGCAAACACTTATACTGATACAGACTCAGAAATTCTCAAGGACGACCAATAGAGAAGATGAGGAGGAAGAGGAGGAGGAGGAGAAGGAGGGTAACCTTGAGGAGTCTTGGTGTGGGCCAGAGTTCTTAACGTGTAGACCTCCACCGAAGAGAAATGTTCCTCGTAGCTGAGTCAGAAGGAGAGGAGAAATTTTTTTCAGTGAATAATTCAGTGAATGACATAAATAATTTCCGTCTTCACGGAACATAAACGAGACTGAACCTGTTGAATGTGTAGTGGTGTGTGTAATAGACGACACCCCCAGGGCAAAATGCTATATATGATATACCGATATATGAATATACCGATATATGAATATACCGATATAAGTGTCTGAATAAAGAGTGGCACCGAATGATGGCATCTTGGTATATGAGTCTCAGAAACAGCGAGAATGTCGACCAGGTAACAAACCTTTTCTTCCAGAGTCAGTAATTAGCAAACACAGCCACCCAGTCCTTACTTAATCTAGTCTAATCAGTCCTTGGTTTTTCTTCTTATAAGCAAGGCAATCTGTTGCTAACTATCTGCTCAAATTACTTCAAGGGAAATGCTGCCAGAAATTTTTTTGATATCTCATAGTCCCCCGTCCGTCTAGCTACAGCGCCTGCCTGCCTCCCAGTGCACCACCAAGTCAGGAGTTGAGAGACACGAGCCTGAGTTATGCTGGTCTCGTTACCATTCTCTCATTCGTAGGCAGAGGTACGACAGTTGTGGAGGTCCTTACGTACGTGGGAATATCTAATTCAGTGACTTATTTATTGGTCCATGTCGCTCCTACTGAGCTGAGACTGGGGCACGGGAGAGAGAGAGAGAGAGAGAGAGAGAGAGAGAGAGAGAGAGAGAGAGAGAGAGAGAGAGAGAGTAGAAAACTGGTGCCTCTGTTTTTTTTTTTTTTTTTAATTTCGTGAAGTTGAGGTGACCTGACGTCCCTTCTAGGGTTCGAACCCGATCCGTGGTGTATTCGGTTCAAAGCCGCTGGACAGAAAGGTGGTGAGCTCGACCAGATAGGCAAGAAATTGAGGGTAAGTCATTCTAAGACCGGCACTCCGGTACTACAATCATCATCGGATCTAAAGATAGGATTTCAAAGGCAAATTGTCTGATCGAGAATAACAGATCACTTGTGCGTTACGTTACGCGTCGTGGAAATGTAAGGAAAGGTTGTCACAGTGTGTCCAGCCATTCACTGAGGCGGCGTTGCCTAATTGGTTGGTACCAGGGCGTCTGGGAATCCCACCCAACTGAAGGATGTGCATCAGACATTACCTGAGACGTAAAGAGAAAACGGACTAAGTCACATTATATTACTCAGCAGGTGTACGATCTCTTGAAGAGTGGGGGCGATGTGTCTTACACACACACACACACACACACACACACACTACCACTCCCCGCACTCACACTCACACACACGCCCACTCCCCTTAAACAGACTCTTGGGTAATCGAATGATTTTTTTTCTTATTTGTATTTATTCTGTTATAAATCTCTCATTCATTTGTGGTATATATACGTACACATTTACGTACGAGTATATCTTATGTATTGAAATCTTACTTGAGCATCTAATGCGTTTATTTGGTGTGATTGTAATGTTTCGTTTCTACGTTGACATCCACCATCTTTGCGCTTCGAGTGGAACGGGTCGTCTGTAGACAAGACACTTCTTGGCTAGGCTAAGGTCTGGCGAATCTTAAACATCATCCCCAGCGTCTTGCTGTGGGCAGCTGACCAATGGCTGAGTGAGCATTCGCCGCTGTATCTCTCACCTAACTGCCAGGCTTGAGTGAAAATATACTCAGCTGTATTGCTGTAAAATCAGAGTACTATCTGTATACGTCGTCGATCACCTGCGTTCGAAGCAGTTCGAACACTGGTTCATGAAATATGAATATTCGCCTTGTTTGAATCCCCACTTTAACGAAAAATGTTTGAACAGCTCACGATATAGTATAGACCTTCATCATATACATCACACGCAGTACTAATTTATATACTTCCGTGAAGCATTTACATAAGAGAACTTGCCGGTAACCTTGACAACTGCTCGAAGTACAGTGGAAAGCTTGGGGCTTCAGTGTTTATGATTTCAGCGAAGCTTTTTCTCCCTCCAGTGCGCTGCCACATTCGCCACAATGTCCGGAGCACTGCCAGCGGTCGTGCAACATGACCCACACACATGATGAGATCAATGCTATGGGGATTGTTTGGGATGAGGCAGAGGCGTCAGCCTTTTGGAAAGAGAGGTGAAGTCAGGGTGTGGTCCACACTTGTCCGAGACAGTAGCCAACACCGTGGTGGTGTGTGAGGACGCCTTACTTGATGCACCCCGCAGCGTTAGTGTCATGTGGGCGACTTATTAGGTGTGGTCACCGTCCTTCCCTCAGAGACACACACCCCCAAACCCCTGTGGTGGAAGGTCCTCTGATACGGGATGATATGTGTGGGACTTCTGTCTACACGACGGAGGGCGACATGACGGTGTGTCGTCCCGGAATCTCTTGATGTCGTCAAAGTCCGATTTCGAGTGAGTGACTCAATCTGGGACCTGATGTCTGTGAAGTGGTAACCCAGCTTAGAACATCAATATGGACTGTTAGAACACCTGGTAGTGACTCTGCCGTACCGGGTTACGGGGGAGGGGATTCGAACCGCAGTGTCAGCTACCTGTTCCAAAATATCCAAACAATCCCTATGTGAGACGGTGCCAGATGTATGATCTGCATTTTATCGTTGCCCACAGTGTTTAATGTAAAGCCAGTGTACGTGTTTGCCCAAGCACACTTGTGTACTCCACCAGACGCATGGCAATGAATATGTTAATATAAAGGTGACTGTATAGTGTCAATGAATGTTATGTCAATACAGACGTATATGCATATAGTTTATTACCATTAAGGACATTACATTCAATGGTCATGAGCCATGTGGTCATCAAGGATATGCGCCAAGGGTGGAGCGGAATGAGTGGGAGAGATTGTACATGCTGAATGACACGTCTGGTCACACATGTATATTATACCGGTATATAGTCTTATAAGGTGTGAACCCAGTGTCGAACTTCAGAAAACTACATTGCCCCGGTGGCATGCATTTCCTGTGTGACCATAGATGTGAATCATTCAATTGTGATCATTACGAACAGTTTCATTTTGTAGACTATATATAGTTATGGCTGTTATATTTATGTTCGGTATTTCGAAGCCTCATCCAAACCAGTGCCACCGACATGAATCTGACAGAGTTACCAATATGTTTGTGACGCTAGTGCTTCGAATATGTGTTCGAGACCAGGTTCATGACTTGAACCTGTTTCGAATCCATGTTTCGAGCAGGTGTGTCCGCACCCTTGCATATATTACATACATTCTATCCCTACGTCACTAATCTTTATCCTTTCCTTTTTTTCTACATTTCAGGATACAACCCAAGAATTAAGACTCCCCAGGACCTCGAATTGGGTGGGGCGTTGATCATACATCAAGAGCGTCGCAGTCACCTTCGTCAGGGAGCTGATACCCCCGGAGAGTGAACCCTCAGCTGTGAGTCGGGAGTTACCTCACCTGTCCTTGTGGTGGAGACTCGTGCCTCACGCATACGTGGTCCCGGCGGCCACCACCCCTCCACAACACTCGGTAGAAACCACACCCCGAGACACGTCGCCACTGACCCACCTCGACTCTCAAACTATATACCTTTACACAACGTGACTGTCTGGTGTGGTTGCTTGAAAATGAAAGAAAACCTTTGAGTACCTCCATAAAAGTTGACGCCGTGAAGAGACACAGAAAAAGAGAGAGGGAAAAAAGAAGTGTATCTTTTGTTTTGTCTTTTCGGAAAATGTGTGCCGTGCGAGGCTAAGATCAAGACGAAGACGAGAAGAAGGATGAGCATTTTGGTCGAGTGTGACAAGATGGTGAGGAGGTGCGTCGGGTTGGTGTGGCTAGCTCTCCTGTTGACCACTCTCCCCGCCCTGGCCAAGGTGAGTGTTCTCCCCATACAGTATATCTTCCTCTTATGATCCATCAACTGTATCGAAGGTTTTACACCCCCTCTCGACATTACAGTATTACAGTGGCGTTGATACTGTAGTATTGTATGTATTATTTGATACTCAGTGTTCCACTTGTGTAGGATGTTTGGTGTTACAGGAGCTGTAGCTTTTGGTACAGAAGTCACCACTACTATTTTGATACGTGGACGCTTCACCGCTTTATTCCAGAGACACGTTCCCACTCTGGAACACTTGATACAATGTTGCGTTGCCCCTGTGAAACACGCTCGTTCCCCTACCTTGATACAGTGTTCCGTTGCCACTGTGAAACACGCTCGTTCCCCTACCTTGATACAGTGTTCCGTTGCCACTGTGAAACACGCTCGTTCCCCTACCTTGATACAGTGTTCCGTTGCCACTGTGAAACACGCTCGTTCCCCTACCTTGATACAGTGTTCCGTTGCCACTGTGAAACACGCTCGTTCCCCTACCTTGATACAGTGTTCCGTTGCCACTGTGAAACACGCTCGTTCCCCTACCTTGATACAGTGTTGCGTTGCCCCTGTGAAACACGCTCGTTCCCCTACCTTAATACAGTGTTGCGTTGCCACTGTGAAACACGCTCGTTCCCCTACCTTGATACGGTGTTGCGTTACCACTGTGAAACACACTCGTTCTCCCACCTTGTGTTGCCACTCTGGCATTGCAGACCCGTCCCTCCCCTCTGCGTGTGTGCCGTCAAACAGGTGCCACAAGTGCTCTCCAAGTTTGGCTTCCACCGGAACTCTGGCAGGCGCGTGCCATGTACGTGATTGGCCGTGCAGTACATCCATTAGTCGTGCAGTACATCCATTAGTCGTGCAGTACATCCATTAATCGTGCAGTACATCCATTGGACGTGCATTACATCCATTAGACGTGCAGTACATCCATTGGACGTGCAGTACATCCATTAGTCGTGTAGTACATCCATTAATCGTGCAGTACATCCATTGGACGTGCAGTACATCCATTAGACGTGCAGTACATCCATTAGACGTGCAGTACATCCATTAATCGTGCAGTACATCCATTAGTCGTGCAGTACATCCATTAGACGTGCAGTACATCCATTAGTCGTGCAGTACATCCATTAGTCGTGCAGTACATCCATTAGACGTGCAGGACATCCATTCGTCGTGCAGTACATCCATTAGTCGTGCAGTACAGTCATTAGACGTGCAGTACATCCATTAGATGTGCAGTACATCCATTAGTCGTGCAGTACATCCATTAGTCGTGCAGTACATCCATTAGTCGTGCAGTACAGTCATTAGACGTGCAGTACATCCATTAGACGTGCAGTACATCCATTAGATGTGCAGTACATCCATTAGTCGTGCAGTGCATCCATTAGTCGTGCAGTACATCCATTAGTCGTGCAGTACATCCATTAGTCGTGCAGTACATCCATTAGTCGTGCAGTACATCCATTAGTCGTGCAGTACATCCATTAGTCGTGCAGTACATCCATTAGTCGTGCAGTACATCCATTAGTCGTGCAGTACATCCATTAGTCGTGCAGTACATCCATTAGTCGTGTAGTACAGTCATTAGTCGTGCAGTACATCCATTAGACATGCAGTACATCCACTGGACGTGCAGTACATCCATTAGTCGTGCAGTACATCCATTAGTCGTGCAGTACAGTCATTAGACGTGCAGTACAGTCATTAGATGTGCAGTACATCCATTAGACGAGCAGTACATCCATTAGACGTGCAGTACATTAGTCGTGCAGTACATCCATTAGCAGGGTCACCTTGCAGGCAGCGCAGCGGGAGCGCCCACAACGTCCTGCATGACAAGTACTCTATACCAATAGTTCCGGGGGTGTGTTGGTGCGTGGAGGGGCGAGGGAATGAGGGAGGCAAGTGGCACACACACACACACCACACACACCACACACACATGGCAGCCACCATGAACGTGCATGACCTCCTTCCTTCTTGGCTGCAGAGGACGGAACCAAGTGGGGGGGTGTAGGGAAGCCCGCCCGTTCGACAGGTATGTAGGTTGGGAAGATCAAGTGTTCGACTCCCCTCGCAGGTTGGGTGGGAGCGGTGCTTCCTTGATGGAGGAACATCTGGGTCGAGTCGTGAGATTTATGATGTTTCATCTTCGTCTCAAAACTTTCCTCCTCCTCCTCCTCCTCTACCGCGCTTCTCAGACCACCAACCCTCCAAGAAACTGTTCTTCAAGGTTTTCAACTCCCAAGACTCGTTCCCTCAACCTAGAGATATGCTGTCTCCATCTATCCTGTCTCCATCTATCCTGTCTCCATCTATATAGATTACGAGTGTAAGATGCTATTACTATCCTCCAGCAGATAACCTCGATATAGACCAACAAGGTTTTTTTTGTTATCTGTCTTTCCTATGGATTCGTCCCATGCCTTCTTCATAGACCATCAAGGTCTTCTTGTTATATGTCTTTCCCATCGATACATCCCATACCCTCGTCATAAACCATCAGGTCTTCTGTTTTTTTTTGTTTTTTTTTGGACTTTCCCATAAACCTCGTCATAGACCATCAGGTCACCCAGAATGATCTGTCTTTCCCTTATAAACCGACGTGAAATATGACATATATTCATAGCTTCAACACTGACCACTTTACACACCCACTCCTCCAGGCATCTGCTCTGCCCCTCACCACGTCCCTCCAACACCCACTCCCCCAGACATCTGCCCCTCACCATGTCCCTCCGACACCCACTCCCCCAGATCTGCCCCTCACCACGTCCCTCCGACACCCACTCCCCCAGACATCTGCCCCTCACCACGTCCCTCCGACACCCACTTCCCCCAGACATCTGCCCCTCACCATGTCCCTCCGACACCCACTTCCCCCAGACATCTGCCCCTCACCATGTCCCTCCGACACCCACTTCCCCAGACATCTGCCCCTCACCACGTCCCTCCGACACCCACTCCCCCACCCGAGGCCTGTGTTCTCCAGAGTGTATTTGGACGGGCGGAGACAAGCCGCCACAGCGGTGTTTGTAAACAAGAGCGCGGAACACGCGACGCGTCGTTTAAAAGGGTTTCGTTAACTCCAAACCCATTCTGCAATATGGGTCTGTGTGTGTGTGTGTGTGTGTGGTGTGTGTGTGTGTGTGTGTGTGTGTGTGTGTGTGGGTGTGTGTGTGTGTGAGTGGGTGTGTGAGTGTGTGTGTGTGTGTGTGTGTGTGTGTGTGTGTGCTTCGGCTCTGACAGCAAATCATTCAAGATGGAATTTTAATGTTTTCATGTATTTAATACAGGAAATCGCAGAGTTACTAAGATGTGTTTTGTTTTATGAAGTGTCTCGCTATGCTATATAGAGGTGTCGATATATATATATATATATATATATATATATATATATATATATATATATATAGATAGATAGATAGATAGATAGATAGACAGACAGATATATCAGTGCATTACATTTGACAGCTGGAGAATGGGTGTGAGCGAATGCGGCTTTTCTTCGTCTGTTCCTGGCGCTACCTCGCTGATGTAGGTAACTGCGATTAAAATGTAAAGAATATATATATATATATATATATATATATATATATATATATATATATATATATATATATATATATATACGTATATGCAAAGTACTAAAGAAGGGTTACAATGACAGATACCATCGTTGCACAAATATGACCCAGCAGGTAATTATGACCCAGCAGGTAATTATGACCCAGCAGGTAATAAGTTGCAGTAATCTATGTGTGAGAGTGACTTTTGGAGTCGACGTCGTCCCCAACCTGTGGCCAGAGTCCCAATTTGGGAGGACTTGTAAAGGAGACAAACTGTCTCGTGTCCCAATATTACAGTCACATTCAAGCTCCATGAAGGAAAGATGACCACCAAACTTTTCACCTCCTGTATTGCTGATTATACAGCATACCCTTCTCAAGTTTGGCCACCGTGCTTAAAGAAGCACAAAAAGAACTGACAGAGGAGGTCTAGAGGAAGGTTACAATGTTCGTACCAGGATAAATAAAATGATGAGTTACAGTGAGAGGCAAGAGGCCATAAATCTGTCCACCATGGAAGAGAGGAGAATAAAAGGCAGAATTTGAATTCACGATTTATATAAACCAGTGCGATGATAACAGTGAACAGTTCTTCGAAAACGAGTGGGGTAGAACAACCAACCAGAGGTTATAACATGATATCAAACAAGACACTTGATAGAAAGGATGTGCAGATGTAGGTTTATAGTACTAGACTGAGATGGTGAATGTTGGTAGAATTCATGCGAATGTTTAAGACGTTGTATGAGGAGAGAGAACAGTTCCAAAGATGGGGGCCCCAGCCCCGCCCCTCCACGAGTGTAGAACCCCTTTTCCCGTACTCTGTAAGTAGAGACTTGTGTGATTTCACACACACACACACACACACACACACACACACACACACACACACACAAGCACAAGTGAACATACACACATGAACACAAGCATTCACTGTCTCTGTCTCTCTCTTCCCCACTCCTTCCTCCACTCCTACACACACACATACACACACACACACACACACACACACACACAAGGACAAGGCCAGTACATTCAGCGCACAGGACGAATTTTAAAACCACCCAAGAAGAGAGGGAAGTCAGCTGGCTGGGTCGTCCATTGTCGCCTCCCTCGGCCAGACCTTAGCCCTGAGTGTGTGAGACAGACAAGTCACTCATCAACAGCTACAGGCACAGAATTCTCGCAACGACCTCCACCCATCTCCGTTTCCTATTTGGTCTACGTCCACAACATCATCCCTTCATACTAGTAGCCATATTATCAGCCTTGCTTGCTTCCCAACTCTCCACTCGTTGAATACAAACTATTCATTAATTTCAAAGTCTTTTTGGTATCTTGTTTTGGGACGTGTGAACCAGAATTTGAAGTTTGGTGGTCACACGTACCCAAGTGAGGCGCTGACTCAACCAGGCAAGCAAAAGGGAGAGAAGCGAGCGGCAACACAAGGTAAATAACTCATAATAATGCCAATATTGTCGTAGTGGGCGAGTTGGCAGGCGGGTCATGGCATCGGCAGCCACGTAAAAGTCCCGGAAGGTCACTTGTATTGGCACTGGGTCAAGGAACGTCCTGGCGACGTCGGTAAAGGAAGGTTGAGCATGGCTGCGAGCTGGACGCTGTGGCAAGGTGGGCGCTAGCATGGTGGTTGTTGGCGTGTTGGACGACAGGCAAGGTAGACGCTAGCATAGTGGATTGCTGGCATGTTGGACAACTGACAAGCTGGACGCTGGCACACTGGACGCTGGCAGGGTGGACTCCACCCTCATCATAAACCACCAGAGAGGAAGAGAAGGAGGAGGAGGAGGACGACGACGACTCCTTTCACTTCTCCTCCCCAAGTCTGACACTGGAGACCGACGGAGGAAAGAATTTTGGGTACGGTGCGAGCGCGACGCTTGAATACATGATCCTGGGTCGTTGTTTGATGATGGTTGAGGGCAGAGGGTCGTTTATACCACCAAGAGGTCCCTTTGATCACTCGTCAAGTTGCTGCTGCAGTGATGGAGTGTGATGGCTCGAGGGACACATTCAGGGTATTAATTGAAGGAAGGAACCTTGCATCTGGACACACGACCCCCACACATAGCTATTCCTGAGTCAGGTCGGGTGCTAGGATGACCGTCATCCTAGCACCCGACCTGACTCAGGGATGGGTAGGCGTGGGAGTCATAGACCATGCTGTAGGCGTTCGTCAGTCTGGTCTTCGGAAGGCACTGAATCCAAGTGTTTATCAACCAGGGCTTCGAACTGCCCTGAATCCCTCTTCAGGTTTTCATGAACCTGGGCTTCGAACTGCACTGAATCCCTCTTCAAGCGTTCATTAACTGGGCTTCGAACTGCGCTAAATCCTTTTTCAAGTGTTCGTCAACCTGGGCTTCGAACTGCAATGAATCCTGCTTCAAGTGATCGTCAACCTTAGCTTCGAACTGCACTAAATCCTTTTTCAAGTGTTGGTCAACCTGGGCTTCGAACTGTACTAAATCACCCTTCAGGTGTTCGTCAACCTGTGCTTCGAAATTGGACTGAATCCTCATCTTCTTTTTCCCGCCGTTAACCTCCTCGTTGGTTCCTGCTATACTTGTTAGTTACCTCATGACGAAGACGATGACGTATTGCTCTAAAAACGAAGCATCGCTAATGAGGTACGTGGAATATTTACTAATGTGATACGAGCAGAACAGAGGTTGTGGAATTTCAATGGTCTATCTTTTTTTTTCTTTAATCTTTTAAGCATTAACCAACTTTAAAAGATATAATCTTGATACAGGAAATTATTTTGGAAATAAACTGAAGAAGATTATGTGTGATGTAAAGATTATGGATGACTGAAGACAATAGATCAGCCCGAAGAAAGTACCTAAGGGAATTATGAAGGGAATTATTTTGGAGTGGTCGAAGCCACTTTAGCATTTCTCTCAGGTGGAATCAAATGACTGTCATGACACACGAGATAAATGAAAGAACAAGAAAGTACAGCATTCACTTTTGCTTGCTGTTGTTAACACTCGCCAGGTGTGTGTGTGTGTGTGTGTGGTGTGTGTGTGTGTGTGTGTGTGGTGTGTGTGTGGTGTGTGTGTGTGTGTGTGTGTGTGTGTGGTGTGTGTGTGTGTGTGTGTGTGGCGCTGGCTAGACTGCAGCCTGACAGTCGTACCTCACAGGGATATTGCTCCTTAAAGTTAGACAACCTCGCTTGGACCCTTGGGTCTCTGTGGTCTATGTTTCCATATCTATGTCTCGGGCCATTCTGCTACCTGACGGCCATGTCCTTAGGGGACTATTGCTCTCTGTGGCTGAAGCACCTCGCTTGATCCTTGGGTCTGTGTGGTCTGTTTATCTTGTCTATGCCTCGGGCTACTCTGTCCTCAGAGGAGGATTGTATTCTAAGGCCAAACCACTTCGCTTGGACCTTCTTGGGGTCTGTGTTGTCTGTGTATCTATATCTCTGCCTCTCAGGATATATACTGTATAAACGGAAGAACAAAGACAAACTAGTGGGATTTATTTGTTCTTTTTTTTCTGTCGTAGCTCACGTCAGTTATTTTCCTCAAATCATCTTTACGCCAAAAAAAAGAGAAAAAAAGAAAACGCTCGTAAGGGGCGACTTTAATTCACACATGCTCCTCCCGCCAGGGGTCTCCATGGTAGCTATGAAACACACGTCGGACCCTCGTCATTGTTGACTGTGTGCGGAAGGAGCGTGTGTGTTTGTTAACAAAGTCAACATAATATTTAATGTGGGATTGTCTGGAGAGGCACCGTTTAGGGGCGCAGTACCTGGCTGGTTGGCCACAGTCCGAGACACAAGGCTGCAGCCGAAGATGGCGAGGTGAAAGTCATGAGTAGAAAATGAGGGAGATAGATATGGCAAGTCCAGGAGATAATGAGTACAATGCTAAGTGAATTACTTCATGAGGGGGAAGGCGGGTGGGAGGAGGTAGGAGGAGAAGATAGATGAAGGCCAGTCATGCAGAGGCATGAGGAATGGCGTTTGAGAGATCTTTGGACATGAAGGCGTTTGTGTGGAAGAAACTTTAAAGACGACATATTTATGTTACAAGCGTACAAGAGAGTAAATAACAGAGACAAATTGCGGAAGATTTGATGGTCTGAGACGAGTTTACCTGCTGGGGGATAGGGGTACATTGGAAAAGCCACTGAACAGAAGACTAGATGGTCTATGACGAGGTTACCTGCTGGAGGACAGTAATACATGGAAGTGCATGGGAAAGCCAGATACTAGAAGACCTGATGGTCTATGGGAAGTACCCGGGAAAGCCAGATGACAGAAAACCTGATGGTCTATGGGAAGTACCCGGGAAAGCCAGATGACAGAAGACCTGATGGTCTATGACGAGGTTACTTGCTGGGGGAGAGTAGTACATGGGAGTGCACGAGAAAGCTAGATACTAGATGACCTGATGGTCTATGGGAAGTACCCCAGAAAATCCAGATGACAGAAGAGACCTGATGGTCTGTGACGAGGTTATCTGCAGCAGAACGGTAATACACATTTTTGTTCTTCTGTATTCATAAAATCCAGTAGAACCAAGAACATCTAAAGTAATCCTAAATCATCTTTCAAACTCTCCTTTTAAAGTGGAGTGAAAGGTAATTATAGATAATGGGTTTAGCTCTCTGCTCCACAGTGTTGAAAGATAATGCCTCAGATTGTCTGATGAGGTGAGATAATTGCAGATAAGGACGAAGTACCGAATAAATTGGATGAGAGGATTATCTAGATGACGGTCGGGCCTTTGCTTAACTGGATAGAAAGATAATTAGAGATAACTTCACCTCGCTTCTGGATGGAAAGATGATTAGAGATGAGATAGTCCACTCTCTGCTGAACTGGATGGAAAGATAATCAAAGATAACGTCAACACACTGATTAACTAGATGGAAATATGATGATAGATAAGATTTTCAATTCTTTGATGAACTGTATGAAAAGATGATATAGATAACACCAACAACACTGATAAACTAGATGGAAATATGATGATAGACAAGACTTTCAAGTCTTTGAGGAACGTGATGAAAAGATTATATAGATAAGATCGTCACCTCTCTGGTGAACTGGATAGAAAGATAGAGGATAGTCGAGTTGATAGACCTTTTCAGACGATGGTTCTGTCTGTTATGTGATGGGGGTAGATAGAGGATGATAACGAATCTTGTCGCTATCTGGTCTTTATCTGTTGCCTTTGTCATTATCTGTTGCTGTGAGGGTTTCTTCCCACATGTTCATAAACGTATACTGTCCCAAAACTCTGAGATATACTGATGGTTCGTGATGAACAAGTCTACTTTCGTGATGAACAAGTGTACTTTCGTGATGAACTAGTCTACTTTCGTGATGAACAAGTCTACTTTCGTGATGAACAAGTCTACTTTCGTGATGAACTAGTCTACTTTCGTGATGAACTAGTCTACTTTCGTGATGAACAAGTCAACTTTCGTAATGAACAAACCTACTTTCGTGATGAACGAGTCTACTTTCGTGATGAACAAATCTACTTTAGTGATGAACAAGTCAACTTATATCTGACAATCCCTAAAAGAGAAAAAAAAATCCAAGATTCTTAAGTAAACGAATTTTTCAGCAGAATTTTGAAAGTATTAGAGAGTTCCAGGTCCAGGTGGTTGGAGTTCCAGGTCCAGGTGGCTGGAGTTCCAGGTCCAGGTGGCTAGAGTTCCAGGTCCAGGTGGCTGGAGTTCCAGGTCCAGGTGGCTAGAGTTCCAGGTCTAGGCGGCTGGAGTAAGCTCCAGGTCCAGGCGGCTGGAGTAAGTTCCAGGTCTAGGCGGTTGGAGTAAGTTCCAGGTCCAGGCTGGGTATTGTCTAATGCGTCTCTGAGGCCATATTGATGCTCCATTGTTCTAAGAACATCCTTTGACATCCCCACATCCGAACGGCTGTCCTACGCGATGGTCGAAACTTTTTTTCCACTGAAGCCTCCTTTCACGAGATACTCTGGCCACAGATATAAAAGCCAGGTGGACGAGTATATCATCTATACCTCGCGTGCTGCAGGAATATAATCCCTTTTTTATTTTACATATTTCCATATTTTCCTTAGACTTATAACCTGGCCAACTTTTTTTTAAAAAGAAAAATCCGTCTTTTTTTTCCACCTCTTCGAAAGTGTTCTTTAGGATCCTACTTCTCACATTCCTTTGAGGGGCTGAGTTGGACGAGGCGGGACGCTGGTGCAGGTTCCTAGAGCCTTCAGCATATGAGAAAAGAATCGAGATAAGCCTTGAGACGTTCCCTCATTTTCTATTCGAATGAACCTAAACGTCGTGTTTACGTCTCTTGAGAGGTTGTCAGGTGGGGGTTTAAGGTGTTGCAGTAGCTCGGGCTCGTTCCAGAAATGTACGACCTGGACTCACGGTGCAAAGAGGCGACTCCAGGTGTGCGCCGGTCGAGGAGGCAGACTTGTAAGAGATAGCGCAAGTGTGTGCCTCGAGGATTAGCACCGGGTGTGTTCAGATATACCCTACGTGTGGTTACAGGATTGCTCAGGGAGGATGTTTTCCAGTCGTGGTCCAGATAAGAGTTCCAGTCTGGTCCAGCCACGCACCACGTGTGGTCCCCGCTGTGGTTCAGGGATGTGGGCGAGAGGGCGCGGGTGCCTTCTTCAGGGCGTGAATGCAAAGCCGACTCAGTCGTAAAAAGAAATGGTAACGAACTGAATTCTCACCTCGCACTGAAAGTGCGTTAACGGCCCTTGAGAGCAACGGTACGGGCGTTGAGCACGACGGTACGGCGCCACTTCCGAATAACGGTACGGCCCTTGAGAGCAACGGTATGGGCGTTGAGCACGACGGTACGGCGCCACTTCAGAATTAACGGTACGGCCCTTGAGAACAACGGTACGGGCGTTGAGCATGACGGTACGTCCCTTGAGCACGACGATACGGCCCTTCCTCGCGACGATACGGCCCTTGAGCACGAAGCTACGGCCCTTGAGTGATATGGTACGGCTCTTGAGCATAACGGCACGTCTCTCGAGCCCGACGGTACGACCTTTAGGCACGTCTTATGGCCAGAGCCTTTGAGGTGTACACCGCAAGCTCAAGTGGCATCGTAGTCAAAGGCATTAAGTATTCTGTAACTAAACATGTTTCTGTGGGTTGTGAGTGCACCAGTGTGATCCTGCAGGGCTGTGTGTGTGTGTGTGTGTGTGTGTGTGTGTGTGTGTGTGTGTGTGTGTGTGTGTGTGTGTGTGTGTGTGTGTGTGTGTATGAGTAATTGGAGGAGTGCAAGGTTGCAGAATTGTTGCAGCGCCGTTGCTTGCCGGTGTGGAGCAACATTGAGGTCCTCGTCAGCAGAAGGTAAGGGGGAGGGCCTCTCCACCCACGACTGTCTCTATGTATATGTTTGAACTTGATGTCCGTCTTGAGTCTTTGTGACCAGAGATCGCTACACTCTAACTTGCGTTGAGTACGCAATCTGCATGACTTTGGTGGCTGGAGATATGGCTATGGAGAGGAGTTAGGGAGGGTCTGAGAGCATGGAGGAGGAGAAGTTTATTGGAGGGCAGCTGGGAGTGTGGCGAGAAGAGAGAGCTATAGGAAAATGTAGAAGGAGGAGGGTAGTAAGTCATGGTCCTCAGCCTCGATGGATGGTTCATTGTTCCTTATATTACTCCTTCAGGCTTCTCGAGCGATGTATGAAGCCAACGACTAAGGACTTACACAATCACGTTCAGAAGTCAATAGATTTTCATTTTCTACGGGAAGCTCGTGTATCTCCCTATCTCTGCAGTGTTGGAAGGAATGTTACGTGTCTGATTTGCTCTTAAGCTCTTAAAATATCTCGGTCTTCATTTGCATTGTGGAGTGAGAAGCAGACAGTTATATAAATTTCTTATCAGCTCATGTATTTCTGTACTTGTAAGCTATCCAGCTACAGCTTGTGGTGGTCATGGACTCGTGCATGATTTCAGGACTCGATTGCTGTATGAGGTGGGAGGTGCGACCCCTTATAAGGGCTACACCTCACCTCAGGTCAGCGGGTTTCCCTGCTGCGCTGAGGACCATGTCATTGGCTGGGACGCGGAGTCCCAGATCTCTCATCGTCCTCTGGCATGCATGCACTCCCTACCTGGCCTTCCTTCCCTCTCGCTCACCTCAGACTCCTCACCTAAGTGGTCTTCCCTACCCTAGTTAGGGCCCCTCACCTCAGTGGTCTTCCCTACCCTAGCTAGGACCCTCTCGTCTGAGTGGTCTTCTCTACCCTAGGACCCCTCACCCCAGTGGTCTTCTCCGCCCTAGCTAGGGCCCCTCACCTCAGTGGTCTTCTCTACCCTAGGACCCCTCACCTGAGTAGTCTTCCGTGCCCTAGCTAAGGCCCCTCACCTGAGTGGTCTTCCCTACCCTAGCTAAGGCCCCTCCCCTGAGTGGTCTTCTCTACCCTAGGGCCCCCTCACCTGAGTGGTCTTCCCTGTCCTTCGCTCGTCTTCTTCCCCTTTGAGCCCTGAGCTGACTGGTCTCACCCTTCCCTTTGAGCCCTTACCTGACTTTCTTCCTGTCCCTCAGGACCTGACGTGACCATTCCCTCCCTCCCCTCAGGTCCTGACCTGACTGCTCTCCTCTTCCCTTCCACCCCTGACCTGACCACCTTTCTCCTCCAGGACCTCCCCATTACTCCACCTTGCCCCGTGGAGGAGTCCTCTGCCTCTAACCCTTCCATACTTTACCCCTCCTATTCCTCACGTCCCTATTCTTCTCCTATCCTTTTTTCCTCCTATCCTCCTCCTATCCTCCTCCTATCCTCCTCTCCAGACACGAGCCATCCTCTCATACTCACCCATTAATTCGGGCCCGGCCTCTCAGTAACCTAATCCCCTGAGGTATGTCCATAGCAGTGC
>NC_092241.1:53027916-53145416 GCF_036320965.1 Panulirus ornatus
TAACCAAATTACTCGTTAATGTTAGATTAACTTATCACTCGTTAATGTTAGATTAGCATAGGTTGCAAGTAACCTCAGGACATGCTTAGAAAAAGCTAAAGAGAAACTCATTTATGTTAATTTCGTTAAGGTATTTGATGAAACACGTCTGAATGAACATATTCTGCCTAATATTGCTCTCTCTCTCTCTCTCTCTCTCTCTCTCTCTCTCTCTCTCTCTCTCTCTCTCTCTCTCTCTCTCTCTATCTATCTATCTATCTATCTATCTATCTATCTATCTATCTATCTATCTATATATATATATATATATATATATATATATATATATATATATAAATATTATCCCTGGGGATGGGGGATTAAGAATACTTCCCACGTATTCCCTGCGTGTCGTAGAAGGCGACTAAAAGGGGAGGGAGCGGGGGGCTGGAAATCCTCCCCTCTCGTTTTTTTTTTTCTTTTTTTTTCCAAAAGAAGGAACAGAGGGGGCCGGCCAGGTGAGGATATTCCAAAAAAGTCCCAGTCCTCTGTTCTTAACGCTACCTCGCTAACGCTGGAAATGGCGAATAGTGTAAAAGAAAGAAAAAAGACATATATATATATATATATATATATATATATATATATATATATATATAAATGATTAATTATTCTTGCCGGCCCCCATGTTTAAGCATGCAAATGAGTAATTTCATGTTATCTGTCTATGTCATGTCCGTGTGAATCTTGTGTGACTGATTTATGTGTTTATAAGTGGCTTTATCTGACCACGGCCGTGCACCACGGGATCATACTTGTGTGTGTGTGTTTGTGGGGGGGGAATATTGGGACCTTGAATTTTCTAGTTTTTTTGGGTTTTTTTTTTTCTTCAGACGAGGACACCATCATCATAATGGTTTGAGAAATATGAATATTCGAATAGCAATTTGGATACTGTTATTTTTTTTTTTTTTTTTTAATGGTATTGAAGGAGAGTTGAATCATAGGAAACCCTTGAATGGTGTTATCTTACGAAGGTGTTCTGTGGGTTCGTATCTTTTTTTTTCCTGGAGGTGGGATGGATGGGGGTTGAAGGGTTGGGGTTTGGGGGTGATGTGTGTGTGTTGTTGCACATTGTCGCTTGCCCCGTGTCGAATCCTACGACGCTCTGGGCATTATGCAAGTTGGTGGGCGTGTTGCATGCGGGATCAAACAGGGTTGGTGGGGAGGTGGAAGTGGCAGGAGAGGGTGAGGTAGAATAAGGAGGCTACGGTATAATAGGATGTTACTGACTGTGTGTGTGTGTGTGTGTGTGTGTGTGTGTGTGTGTGTGTGTGATGTAAAGGGAGGGACGTTTGGGATGTGATGTAAGGGTGAGGGAGGGAGGGAAGGAGAGGGAGGTTAGGTGGGTGTTGCACTGCTGTAAAAGGGAGAGAGAGAGAGAGAGAGAGGTTAGTGCTGTGTGACGTAAGTGGCAGAATTATGTTGGTGTGAAGGGGGAGGGTGGCGCTGGTGTGAAGGAATGGGAGGAGAAGCTGGTGATGGTGTGAAGTAAGGGGAGGTGAGGCTGGGGACGGTGTGAAGGAATGGGAGGAGAGGCTGGGGATGGTGTGAAGGAAGGAAGGGTGAAGCTGTTGATGGCGTGAAAGAGGGAGGGGAGGCTGGTGATGGTGCGAAGGAAGGGGGCAGGACGGTGTTGGAGTGAGTTATGGGAGAGGTCGATGCTCATATGAAGTAAAGAGGAAGTTTGAAAATGACGTGAGGGAAGAGAACAGCTGATCTGGTGATTATTATTATGGGATTAACTTTCTTTGTAAAGGTAGAACTGAGAGAAGGGTATGAAAACGGGAATAAAAACATTACATTTTCTTGGGTGACTAAGGAGATTATGTAACTGAGGGCGAGCTGTAGTGAGGTATAATGTACCAAGTCGTGGCTGGCAGGTGTGGCAGGAGTCCCGTAATAGAGGTGCGTCATTGTCTGGGTCTCGTGGTGCTGCTATGGGAGAGGTGGCCTGCTAAGGTCCCGAGGTTGAAATGAGAGTTACCAAGGTCCCGTAGCCTTACAGCTGCTGCAGTAGAAGGAAAGGGAGTTGAAAAATTCCATAGTTGGCAAGTGTGTAACAGTTGTCGCATTCATGTGTGTGCAGTAGGGATAAAGGCATAGCCGAGATCCATTAGAGATCCAGTAGGCACTGTAGGCTGACGCTGACGACGTCTTCGCCACAAGTCCTCTCTCAGGTGGCTAAAGCAGGAGAACACGGGATGAGACAGCGCAGAGTGAGGAGCCCTCGGAGTCACATGATGGACGTTCCCAGGTGCAGCTATGACCTTGGTGCCCCAAGACCAGTGGGCTGACACAGTGACGGCTACATTGTCCGGCGACATACGAGACAAGATGGGCCAGTCGGCCACGCCGAGAGTGTTAATTTTGTGAGCGTGGCTGTCAAGTCGTGTAACGGTGGGTTCTGTGAGAATTGTGGTGCGTCATTGATTGGTGGCAGCCAGGAGCCGTGTCGGCCGTGAGAGTACGATCTTGTCACAACCACGATGGCTGAGCCTGTCGTGGAAGTGGTGCCCTTCATGACCACTGCCTGGAGGAGGAGATGACGAGGTTTGCAGGATCGCCGGGAGGAGGTAGCAAGCGACGCTACGCTACGCTGCTGCTGCTGCTTGTGTGAGGTTAGGGGGAAGAGGAGGATGCTGCTGTTGTGAAGTAAGGGGATGGCTGATGCTAGTAGGAAGTAAGGGGGAGGTTAGTGTGAAGTAAGGGGTAGGCTGGTGTGGGATAAGGGGTAGGCTGGTGTGGGATAAGGGGTAGGCTGGTGTGGATTATGGGGTAGGCTGGTGTGGATTATGGGGTAGGCTGGTGTGAAGTAAGGGGTAGGCTAGTGTGAAGTAAGGGGTAGGGTGGTGTGAAGTAAGGGGTAGGCTGGTGTGGAGTAAGGGGTAGGCTAGTGTGAAGTAAGGGGTAGGCTGGTGTGGAGTAAGGGGTAGGCTAGTGTGAAGTAAGGGGTAGGCTGGTGCTGGTGTGTGAGACACACACACACACACACACACACACACACACACACACCAGCTGCTGTAAAATGCAAAATGGAAACGCAAAAACCAGGCGCGGGTGGAGGGCTGACTGAGGCTCCTGCAATTAAGAAAGCTGCAGCTTGGGCAAGCACCGCGGCACGCGAGGGTACCAGAGAGAGAGAGAGAGAGAGAGAGAGAGAGAGAGAGAGAGAGAGAGAGAGAGAGAGAGAGAGAGAGAGAGAGGCGGCAGCTGACTTGCGGCACGCTGTGAAGTGTGGCCAGGGGCTGGGTGCAGCATTGAGCTGCAGCTAATGCTGTTGTAGCAATGAAAGTGCGTGGAGGAGGGAGGAGGGTGTGGAGGTGAGTGTGTGTTGGTGTGGGGGGGGGAGGACCGACCTGCTAGCGACCTGTCCGCGCATAGTGTGGACTGTAACCCGGAACTACTGACCTGGTGAGACCAAGGTGTTGTTGTATGGTGAGGATGGTGTTGTGAGGTGTGTGTGTGTGAGGCTATTGTGATGTATGGAGAGGGAGTAATGAGGTGTGTAGTAGTGCGTAGTGACGGTGTGGAAATGAGATGTGGTGTGAAAGGATTTCTCAAGCTGTGGGGAGGATATAGTGAGGTCTGGGAAAATAACGTGGTGTGGGAAGATATAGTGTAGTGTGGAAAGATATAGTGAGGTGCTGAAGACATAGTGTGGTGTGGGTAGGATGTAGTGAGGTGTGGGAAGATACAATGTGGTGTGGAAAGACATAGTGTGATGTGGGGAGATATAGTGGTGTGGGAAGGTATAATGAGGTGTTGGATGGTATAGTGAGGTGTGGGAAGGTGTAGTGAGGTGTGGGAAGGTGTAGTGAGGTGTGGGAAGGTGTAGTGAGGTGTGGGATGGTATAGTGAGGTGTAGGAGGGTGTAGTGAGGTTGGATAGGGTGAAAAGAGGTATGGGGGCAGGATTAGTAATTCAGATGTGTATTATGAATACCATGGACAAATTGGTAGAAATCATATGGATAAATATAGTATTTTGTAACCTCAGGACCCCATTCATGAGGTTCTAGCAGTTTCATGGGTGCGCAGCTCGCGGGAGCAGGGTAAGGTAAGCTCCTTTGGGGCAAGAAGGTGCCTCGACGGCTCGTGTCAAGTCGACAGTTGACGGGGAGATAGATAGAGCCTTGCTGGAGGTGATATATCGCTTGCTGAGGGGTGTTTATATCACCTGCAGGCGGAGTATGCTATAATATGTGGACAAACGTAGATAGATAGATAGATAGATAGATAATCGGGTAGATAAAAAGATATCCACAAGCCATCGAGGTGATTATGGTGACTATCCCCTCCACCAGGTGGCTATTAGGAACGGAGAGAGAGAGGAGAGAGAGAGAGAGAGAGAGAGAGAGAGAGAGAGAGAGAGAGAGAGAGAGAGAGAGAGAGAGAGGAGAGAGAGAGAGAGAGAATTTTCAATATACCGAAGCCGTTGGGGAAAAGCGCACGTCATGAGTATTGATTTTGCTGATGTTTATTTGAGCGGCCCAAAGGTACACAAAGAAAAGCGCGGGAAAGTTTGTTTACGTGTGACGTCAGTGCGGTTGCCTGGTAGGGGTTTGCCTGGACGAGAAACAAAACCGAAAACGTTTTGAGTTTTGAGACTTGGATGATATATCATTTTCTCACTTTTTTTCTTTTTTTTTTTTTTTGTCTTCGAGTTTTTGTGAAAGGGGAAGTGCGATTGATGGAAATGATATCCCAATGTAGATATTTTATCCATTTCCTTACCACCCAAGCGGATCCATCCACCATCATGATATGAAAGAAACGTCTATATATATATATATATATATATATATATATATATATATATATATATATATATATATATATATATATACACTCCAACAGCTAGGACTCGAACCCAGGACCTTTTACGTGTGATATATAATCCTATTCAGTGGACGCCAACATGTTACTGTTGCACCGACGACTGAAGGCCAGGCATAGTCACTCATGGGAGTTTGCCCCACCTGTTGACACTGAATTGGCCGAATGTAAACACCATGACTGCGAGAGACTCGCCTCTCACACACCTTGCACTATGACGTACTTGAGTGTTGTGAAATGTGCGAGTTCTGAGGTAATACCCACCGAACATTACAACATATGCGAAAGCCATTTACTTATATGAGTACTCTAACCTCAGAGGCCTTGTTCTATCCATTCCTATAATGTATAGTTCACATATCGTACGATATATCGTAGAGTGTTATCTTTGTTACTCGGCCTTATGTAAACAGAGTTCATTCGCTAGGTAAATATTTTGAGTGATTCATTCGATGTTGCTCAAATTCTTATACAAATATTGTAATGTAACTTAGTGATCGAAGCTGTGTTCTTGGACCTTTTATGGTACTTGGTATTCGCTTCTCTGCCCCCACCGCCCACAAGATGGGTGGGAGTGGAGGATAAAATCGCCGCTCTCGTGACGAGAATCAAATCCACCCACACTCCTCGCTCATCCACCCCACCTTCCACTCATCCACGTCCTCTCCCACTCATCGACCACACCTTCCACTCATCCACCACACCTTCCACTCATCCACCGCACCTACGCATCCATATCCTCTCCCACTCATCCACCCCACCTTCCACACATCCATAGCCTCTCCCACTCATCCACCACACATCCATATCCTCTCCCACTCATCCACCACACCTTCCACTCATCCACCACACCTTCTACGCATCCATATCCTCGCCCACTCACCCACCACGCTCTTCAGTCACCCACCACATATCTCAGCCCAACACACACACACACACACACACACACACACACACACACACACATAGACACACACACATCCCAGGCGTATCACCACTTCTCCTCTGACTCCCCAGTCAGACGGTCTACACAGACCACACTTAGGCCACTGTCGGTCTGAGACCGGCCATCCATCCATGCCTGCAGACCCGCAGATCAGCGGACCAAGACCAAAGTAAAGACCAGGGTTGAAGGAGAGAGAGAGAGAGAGAGAGAGAGAGAGAGAGAGAGAGAGAGAGAGAGAGAGAGAGAGAGAGAGAGAGACAGAAAACGCATTTTTTTTGTTCTTTTTTCAAAACTACGCTTTTTTTCTCTTCTGTTTTAGAGAAATTATTGATATACTATATTTCATTTCATATATATATATATATATATATATATATATATATATATATATATATATTTATATATACTGTATTAAGTCGGAGCGCTGTGAGTGAGCTAGTATTTGCTGATAACTGCGAGGAAAAAAAAATGAAACCTGATAAGTCCCGAGTGCACTTTCGTGTATAACACATCTTCAAGGGAGATACAGAGATGAAACAGACATTCCGAACATTCAATATATACACATAAGAGAGGCGGAGCTCAGACGCATTGGTACACATGTGTTTGTGGTCTGTGGTTTTCGGGTCTGGCACAGCGCCTGGTATGGACTACATTATGTGGTCAAGACTTAACTCCTTCTCTCTTCTATATATCTTTTTTTTTCCCTCATACATATTCTCCTTTTCCCGCGTTAGCGAGGTAGCGTTAAGACTAGAGCACTGAGCCTTAGAGGGAATATCCTCACTTGGCCCCATTTCTCTGTTCCTCCTTTTGGAAAAGGAAAAACTGGAGAGAGGAGGATTTCCTCCACCCCCGCTCCCTCCCCTTTTTAGTCGCCTTCCACGACACGCAGGGAATACATTCCCCATCTATGCCTTCGTTACGCATTCACACTTGCTCTCTCATCCTCACTCACTGTTGCTTTTTTTTCTTTCAGTCATACTGATCCTCATGCTCATATTTCCTCATTTGTGTGTCTTCCATGTGACATACTTATAGTCTCGTTCACACTCATACTTCTAGTACGTTACTCAGTAATGTCACCCCCTCACACTTTTCTCTACCCCATCACACTTTTCTCTACCCCCTCACACTTTTCTCTACCCCCTCACAATTTTCTCCAGAGACTTGTCTCATTCTCGTTCCCCTTTTTATACTCACTGCTAAGACTCACTGCTTGCACTCATCTTTCATACGCAGACTCATGCCACTCATACTCAGTCACGACATGAAGATCTCTAGCACTCATTCATCTCATTAAGGTCTCTCATACAACTCGACTCCCTCATATTTCTCCCCTACTTTACTCTCACACTTTGATTTCCACACACTCCACACTCGCCACCTCTCTCATTCATCCTGGCACTCAACCTTCATTCCAATCCTTTTCACTCACTTATTCACGTCACTCATTATTGACCTCCGTGGTGTAGAAGTCAGCGTTACTGACCATCACGCATGCATGGGCCGACTGGGACCAAACCCGCATAGGTTCGAATTCTGGTCGCGGCACAACCGACCCACAGTTCACCCAGCTGTTCATCCTCCTTTAGAAGCTAATCGATCAAATGGGCACCTAGCATAGGTGTGTGTGTGTGTGTGTGTGTGTGTGTGTGTGTATACACAGGAGTGAAGTCATGGTACACATATACAAGATTAAGAGTCGGGGCAGCACGAGTGTAAAACACTTTCTCCCCGTTACACTCAAATGATCATAATCAGTCTCGCCATCACCAGAAACCCTCATTTGACCATCACTAGGAACCCTCATTTGACCAGTAGTAGCAGCAGCAGCAGCAGCCGCCTAGGATCTCTCCTGTCAACACCCCCAACGAAGACTCATAACTCACAATGATTACAGTTTGCTCACACGCAGCCATTCTGAGCTCGGCCGTATCTTAAGAATAATTTGAGATAAGACACAACCCCAATCAAGGCTCGTATATCTCAAGATGGCTCCTGGGCACAAATAAGTATATATATATATATATATATATATATATATATATATATATATATATATATATATATATATATATATAAAGGATCACGTATATAAGTAAGGCATCGACTTGATATAGCCCTCCACTGACAGGTCTTTGGCGGAAATGCGTCCAGAAATCAGCTTTAAAGACAGAGACCAATTTCATATATCCCCTTGATAGCCCCTGGGCAGATATAAGTCCAAAAACTCGGCTGTAAAAGAAAAGCAATGGAGTAATCATATCCCACAAAAGGGAGGCGTTGTGGTGGTGGGGTGGAAAAAAGGGAAAGAGAAAGACCTCTCACTTGGGGAGGGAGGGGTGAACAAGCTGCCTTATATGTCCTCCAGTATAGCCCAGCTCAGGCCAGACCAGGCCAGACCAGGCCAGGCCCAGACCAGACCAGCCAATAGGTTAGTTCCTGGTGGAGGTCATCCAAACGACATGTTTCCCCGTGGAGGAGGTGTGTCGTCTCGCCGTCCCTCCCACCTCCTCCACCACCTTCCTCCTCCTCCTGCCTCCCTCCCACTCTCCCTCCCTCCCTCCTCCTCTCTCCTCTTTAGGGAGTGGGGGGTGGTCGTAAATGTGATGCCAGAATCGATAATTTCCCTTGAATGAACGACTGCCAAATGACAGCGTGTGGTTTGAACAATGAATGGAGGGAGGCTAGTGGTGTGGGGAGGGAGGGAGTGTAGCGTGTGTGTGTGTGTGTGTGTGTGGTACTACTATGAATGGAGAAGGGGGATGGGAGTTGGGAGAGAGAGTGTGGCATAAGAATGAATGGTTGGGGCGGGAGTCGTGGTGAATGTGGTGTGTGTGTGTGTGTGGTACGAGAGGTAACAGGGGGGAGGAGGGGTTGTTGATGTGTGTGTGTATCTGTGTGTCTGTGTGTGTGAGAGTTGAATGACCAGGAGAATATAACCTGAAAGAAAGAAGGAATGGGTTAGGTTTGGTAATGACGAGCAGAAAGGCGTTTAATGATAGGCTGAGAGGCGTTTAAATGTGGACAGAGAGGCGTTTAAACATGGGTTGATAGGCGTTTTTAATGGTGGGCTGAGAGGCATTTAAATATGGACAGAAAGGCGTTTAAACATGGGTTGATAGGCGTTTTTAATGATGGGCTGAGAGGCGTTTAAATATGGACAGAGAGGCGTGTAAACATGGTTTTTAATGATAGGCTGAGAGGCGTTTAAATATGGACAGGGAGGCGTTTAAACATGGGTTGATAGGCGTTTTTAATGATGGGCTGAGAGGCGTTTAAATATGGACAGAGAGGCTTGTAAACATGGGTTCTAGGGGTGTTCAAATGAGCTGAAGAGACATTTTAACGATGGGCTGAGAGACATGTAGAGAAGAACTAGGCCAATAGAGACTGCAAGAGATAGTAGAAAAAAAAAGAGAACGTATGGGCCAGACATACACACACACACACACACACACACACACACACACACACACACACACACACACACACACAGACAAGATCAACGAATGAGAAAGGGATGAGTGTAGCCTACTGTGTATGCATGCACCTGGGAGTAGAGAGAGAGAGAGAGAGAGAGAGAGAGAGAGAGAGAGAGAGAGAGAGAGAGAGAGAGAGAGAGTGGTCAGACCAGAACTAGGGAGATGGGAAGAGATATCAGACGTATGAGATAAGAATGATAAGAATAAGAGCCAACGTGAACTGGCTTAAGAATAGAATGGAAAGGAAAACAATCTTTTTGATGGATGCAATCATGGACTTCAGCCAGATAGATAATGGAGCCTGAACCTCAGCCAGATAGATAATGGAGCCTGAACCTCAGCCAGATAGATAATGGAGCCTGAACCTCAGCCAGATAGATAATGGAGCCTGAACCTCAGCCAGATAGATAATGGAGCCTGAACCTCAGCCAGATAGATAATGAAACCTGAACCTCAGCCAGATAGATAATGGAGCCTGAACCTCAGCCAGATAGATAATGAAACCTGAACCTCAGCCAGATAGATAATGGAGCCTGAACCTCAGCCAGATAGATAATGGAGCCTGAACCTCAGCCAGATAGATAATGGAGCCTGAACCTCAGCCAGATAGATAATGAAACCTGAACCTCAGCCAGATAGATAATGGAGCCTGAACCTCAGCCAAATAGATAATGAAACCTGAACCTCAGCCAGATAGATAATGGAGCCTGAACCTCAGCCAGATAGATAATGGAACCTGAACCTCAGCCAGATAGACAATGGAACCTGAACCTCAGCCAGATAGATAATGGAGCCTGAACCTCAGCCAGATAGATAATGGAGCCTGAACCTCAGCCAGATAGATAATGGAACCTGAACCTCAGCCAGATAGATAATGGAACCTGAACCTCAACCAGATAGATAATGGAACCTGAACCTCAGCCAGATAGACAATTGGACCTGAACCTCAGCCAGATAGATAATGGAACCTGAACCTCAGCCAGATAGATAATGGAACCTGAACCTCAACCAGATAGATAATGGAACCTGAACCTCAGCCAGATAGATAATTGAACCTGAACCTCAGCTAGATAGACAATGGAACCTTTACTGCAGCCAGATAGATAATATAACCTGTTCTTCTGGCAGTGAGTGTAATCAGTGAGGAGAGAGATTGTATATATATTTTTTCCCTCTGTGCATTTGTCTTCCATGGAAGTAGAAGTGGTGGGAGATGATCATGTAATTTTTTTTTTTGTTTCCGGGACGGGAGTAAATGAGCGAAGATTGAAGAGGAGGTTAATTCTGACCCACCAGTTGCTTAGGAAGAAGGAAGACTTAATGAGTTAAAGAGAGGTGATTTAAAGTACAATGATTTACATGACAGTAATTGTGTGTGTATATATATATATATATATATATATATATATATATATATATATATATATATATATATATTCACGATGACTGAATAATTAGATAATGTAAGAGTTTATCTACAACACAAAATGATGGGTATATCATACAGGACTAATTTACACACACACACACACACACACACACACACGCCATAAGGGAGTACTGAGGGAGACTGTGTTAAACGACATGGTTAAGGTAGTATTTAGTAAACTGTGCACGACCTACAATAGGCCAGAACAGTAATATGCTTCTTAAGTTTGGTCACCGAACCTAAAGAGGCAGAAAGAACTAATAGAGAAGGTGTAGAGGAGGGAAAACTAGAGGTGTTAAGTTTGTCCATCGTGGAAGAGAGAAGAGTAAAAGGGTGACCTGTCCACAGCCTTAAAAGGGTGACCTGTCCACAACCTTAAAAGGGTCACCTGTCCATAACCTTAAAAGGGTGACCTGTCCACAACCTTAAAAGGGTGACCTGACCACAACCTTAAAAGGGTGACCTATCCACAACCTTAATAGGGTGACCTGACCACAACCTTAAAAGGATGACCTGACCACAACCTTAAAAGGGTGACCTGTCCACAACCTTTAAAAGGGTGACCTGTCCACAATCTTTAGACAAAGGTGGGACCATAACCTAGAGAGATGAATTACAAGGTGGATGACTAGAGGCCTTAAGTTCGTCCATCTTGGAAGAGAGAAGAGGAGGAGTGACCTGACCACAGCCTTTAAGTTCTTAGAAAAAAGAAAATAACAGTTTAGCTGACGTCAACAAAAAAAGATAAAACAGTTCCTTGAAAGATGGAAGGATAGATAGAACCAGAGGCCGCCACCACAACACGACAGGGAACGGGTCGGAGGAGATGTGAAGTTAGTTTTTTCGCCAAGTATGAAAGTCGTGGATGACCGGAATGAAGCGAATGATGAAGCTGTTATTGTGGACTCCATGCCAGAGGTTTGAATGCTCTATGATCGTCGAGAAAGTCTGCGAGATGGGAGCTCCATGATTGCTTTGAATGTTTTACTCTTAAGATCTATGTTTCTTTAATCTTAAGATCTATGTTTCTCTAATCTTAAGATCTATATTTCTTTAATCTTAAGATCTATATTTCTCCAGTCTTAACATCTATATTTCTCTAATCTTAAGATCTATATTTCTCTAATCTTAAGATCTATGTTTCTTTAATCTTAAGATCTATATTTCTTTAATCTTAAGATCTATATTTCTTTAATCTTACGTAGACGAAGCAGTTCAGTAGCTGTAGGGATGAAGGGTACATGGCTTGGGGTAGATGGAGGCAAGGATGGAGCGTACAGTGGGTACAATAAGAGGGTTGACAAGTGAGCTCGAAGGGGCCCACGGATTATAAAGGATCCTATCCCATAAGAAAGGACTGAATAGCACAAATGACACTGATACATTGAAATGAGCATCAGGGATCGTTTAGTACAGGATGTCCACCATTATAACAGCGACAAACATTACTGTCGAAAGCGCAGAACAGATCACATCTCGAATACCACATCGAAATTACTTGGTTACGCTGCACTGGTAGTGATGCAGTGGAGGTGCAGTGGGGAAGGTGATGATTAAATGAAATACATGGTTCATAATCTACAGAACACGTTGGGTAGATGAAATATATGGTTCATAATCTACAGGACACGAAGGAATACTGAGAGTTACATGATCACGAGGTGTTACATGATCCTGACAGTTACGATACAGGTGCTGCTGAAGAGGTTGTTGTATACGAGACCGACAAGTGGGTGAGGAGACGAAGAAATGTACGAAGCAACTAAAGATAACGAGTGTCATTGAAGAAAAGGAGTGTCAACACACACACACACACACACACACACACACACACACACACACAAGGTCGTGTGACACGGACATGAAGGCAGATTTGAAGGATGTTACACGTGGAAATGGTTCATAGATTGACAGACAGACAGACAGATAGACAGAAAGAGACAGACAGACAAAGTGTTCTCCTTCTCTCAGTAGCATCTCCTTTGGGACTTGAGGTCTGGAGACAGACAGACAGACAGACAGACAGACAGACAGATAGATAAACAGACAGATAAAACAGAATGTTTCCCTCTCCTACCACTGCATCTCCTTTGGGGCCTTGAGAACGACAGATGAACCCTTGGGCACCGTGGAGCGTCCATTGATGGCCTTGCCCTTGACCTCAAGGCCAGGCTGCCATGGTCTGACCTTTGACCTCAAGGCCAGGCTGTCATGGCCTGACCTTTGACCTCAAGGCCAAGCCGTCATGACCTGACCTTTGACCTCAAGGCCAGGCCGTCATGGCCTGACCTTTGACCTCAAGGCCAGGCTTGTCATGGCCTGACCTTTGACCTCAAGGCCAGGCCGTCATGGCCTGACCTTTGACCTCAAGGCCAGTCCGTCATGGCCTCCAAGGGCCAGCCGTCGTAACGTCCCTCTTCAAGGATATAGGATACCTCAGCGGCGACGGCGCGGCTCGGTGCGCCAGTGACCAGGGGGAGGAGGAATGTGTGATGGATGTGGGGGTCGTCGGTGATTTGGCAACACACGCGTCACCAAGCCGGAGATGATGCCAGCCATCACCACCATCACCACTAGCCACAGCCACCACCACCACCACTAGCCACAGCCACCACCACCACCACTAGCCACAGCCACCACCACCACCACTAGCCACAGCCACCACCACCACCACTAGCCACAGCCACCACCACCACCACTAGCCACAGCCACCACCACCACCACTAGCCACAGCCACCACCACCACCACTAGCCACAGCCACCACCACCACCACTAGCCACAGCCACCACCACCACCACTAGCCACAGCCACCACCACCACCACCACTAGCCACAGCCACCACCACCACCACTAGCCACAGCCACCACCACCACCACTAGCCACAGCCACCACCACCACCACTAGCCACAGCCACCACCACCACCACTAGCCACAGCCACCACCACCACCACCACTAGCCACAGCCACCACCACCACCACTAGCCACAGCCACCACCACCACCACCACTAGCCACAGCCACCACCACCACCACTAGCCACAGCCACCACCACCACCACTAGCCACAGCCACCACCACCACCACTAGCCACAGCCACCACCACCACCACCACTAGCCACAGCCACCACCACTAGCCACAGCCACCACTAGCCACAGCCACCACCACCACCACTAGCCACAGCCACCACCACCACTAGCCACAGCCACCACCACTAGCCACAGCCACCACTAGCCACAGCCACAGCCACCACCACCACCACTAGCCACAGCCACCACCACCACCACCACCACCACTAGCCACAGCCACCACCACCACCACTAGCCACAGCCACCACCACCACCACTAGCCACAGCCACCACCACCACCAGCCCTCCACCAACACACCACAGCCACCACCACCACCACTAGCCACCACCACCACCACCACCACTAGCCACAGCCATCACCACCACCAGCCCTCCACCAACACACCACAGCCTTCACCACAGCCACCAACACCATACCACAGCCATCACCTCAGCCACCACCATCACATCACAGCCATCACCACAACCATCACCATCAGCCCTCCACCAAAACACCACCACCACACCACAGCCATCACCACAGCCACAGCCATCACCACCACCAGCCCTCCCTCCAACACTACCATCACCACCACCAGCCCTCCCTCCAACACTACCATCACCACCACCGGCCCTCCACCATCAATCCACGACCAGAGCTCCTGGTGGACCCCGCTCTGCTGATTGGATGGGTCTGGTTGCTGGTTGCCAGGGTCGCGTTACTGACCGGCTATATAGGTCTTGTTGCTGATTGGATGGGTCTTGTTACTTATTGGATGGGTTTTATTACCTATTGGATAGGTCTTGTTGCTGATTGGATGGGTCTTGTTGCTGATTGGATGGGTCTTGTTACTTATTGGATTGGTTTTATTACCTATTGGATAGGTCTTGTTGCTGATTGGATGGGTCTTGTTGCTGATTGGATCGGTCTTGTTACTTATTGGATTGGTTTTATTACCTATTGGATAGGTCTTGTTGCTGATTGGATGGGTCTTGTTGCTGATTGGATGGGTCTTGTTACTTATTGGATTGGTTTTATTACCTATTGGATAGGTCTTGTTGCTGATTGGATGGGTCTTGTTGCTGATTGGATCGGTCTTGTTACTTATTGGATTGGTTTTATTACCTATTGGATAGGTCTTGTTGCTGATTGAATGGGTCTTGTTGCTGATTGGATGGGTCTTGTTACTTATTGGATGAGTTTTGTTACCTATTGGATAGGTCTTATTGCTGATTGGATGGGTCTTGTTACTTATTGGATTGGTTTTGTTACCTATTGGATATGTCTTGTTGCTGATTGGATGGGTCTTGTTGCTGATTGGATGGGTCTTGTTACTTATTGGATGAGTTTTGTTACCTATTGGATAGGTCTTGTTGCTGATTGGATGGGTCTTGTTACTGATTGGATGGGTCTTTTTACTTATTGGATAGGTCTTGTTGCTGACTGGATGGATCTTGTTGCTGACTGTACGGATCAGGTAACTGACCGGGCAGGTCTTGTTGCTGATTGGATGGGTTGGTCCTTGTGTGGCTTCTGAATGACTGTACACGTTTCTGGTTGGCTGGAGGGGCCTAATACGAACTCTGGCCACTGGTGTTCGAGCAGACCGTGTCGCGCTGGTGTCTGAAGGACTAGGTCATTACCTGCGGGTAGTCGAGGTGGTTTAATGCCACTAATGGTCGTTCGCCTGATATCCGCTCGTGATCGTAGCCTCCTGGTGATTATTTGAACCTCGTTACCAGAGGGTCGGTGAGGTCCTCTTCCTTCAGTATGATTGAGGCCACCCGAGTACTGAGAGTGTATGTTGTCTCTGGAATCTATTGAAATCTATCCTGAACGTCTGATGAAAGGGTTCGAATACTTCATCATGTTGATGGATGTTGATAGGTGGATGGTGAAGGGCCTCGAATGACTTTGGCGATCGTTAAGGCCCTAAGGACATAGGCAACCATCCTTCACTACTACACTGGTTAGGTTTGGACGTCTTTTTTTGTCTCATGTCCTCCCCAACTAGACGATGTGTCACCTGTTTATTTTGTAAATGCAAAGCTTTAGTTTTCTCCATTTTTCTTTTCATTCTTTTCCTTCCTTATTTTCTTTATCGCCCTTCGTCCTTCTGTATAAGTTATCTGAGGCCTGGTGGCTTTGAAGATTTCTTTTTTGTTTTGTTTTGTTTTGTTTGCCCGGGACTGAGGCCTTCAGCATTTTTATAAAAAAAGAAAAATAAGAATATACGAAGGACAGTTCGTGACTGCCTGGAGAGGGTCTTCGTGGTGCCATAACCACTCCACTGTGATATAGCACACAGGCCTTCGAAAGATGTAGGGGAGACAGAGCAGCCACAGGACGTAACGTGAAATTCAAACAAGAAACTTCTTAAGAAAAAAAGGGGGGGGATATAAAGAAGTAGTTTTTATAGTATAAGAACAGTGGATGAATGGAATAAGATGACCTGAGGATATGGTTTATGCATACAACGTACAAGTTTGAGAGGTTGTGTGATAGCAAAGAATGTTCAAGAGATGGGACACCCCACGAGTGTGTGCAAAATTCTCCCTCCCTCTCATGCAGTACGGATAAGTAATCAAAAGAGGGACAAATGAAGCTGTCAAGAATGAGTTATCAGTTCTACTTCACATGAAATTCACCGGAAAATCCGTCCTGTTGATGTGAAACGTATTTCTATCCGTCTGAAATCATATCCCCAGTGAAGAATCGAACTTGTTTTTACCATACTCTCTGCACCTCGTCTCTCAAAGCCCAGACTTCAACACCAACTTTCCACCGACATCTGAAAATATATATGTTGGCTCACTGATGTAGTTGGATAGCTATCAATTCCTATATGGTTAGAAGGGATAGATGTAAGTAACGTCTATCAGTTATAATGGTTAGAAGGGATAGATGTAAGTAACGTCTATCAGTTATAATGGTTAGAAGGGATAGATATAAGTAACGTCTATCAGTTATAATGGTTAGAAGGGATAGATGTAAGTAACGTCTATCAGTTTAAAGCTTAAAAAACGGGATTCTATAAGAAAGGCAACTTAATTTTTCTCCCATTTTCTATGTAGATTATTGTCCTCCATTTGTGAGTGCAAGGATACTTCCTCTGTGGTCTGATGGTTTGTCTTGTTAAGTTGTGTGGTTCTGGGCTGTTGTTTGCTCTCTGACCCAGCTGTTTGGATTGTTTTGTTTGTCAGGGTTGTCTGATGGTGTGTGCATATTTGCCCATGAGTGAATCTGTGTACGTCTTTTTACGTGTGTGTGTGTGTGTGTGTATGTGTGTGTGTGTGTGTGTTTCTGTGTGTGTGTGTGTGTGTGTGTGTGCAATAACTTCATGTGTTGTATGGGAAGGGGGTCTAATTATATTCATGGGGCCCAATTTTCTCTCAGGGCTGTGTGTGTGTGTGTGTGTGGGTGTGTGTGTGTGTGTGTGTACAATAACGTATTTGTAACTAAACATTTATTCCACGCGTGGAGCGAATTTTACACTGGTGGGGCTGTACATCTTGCAACTTTCTCTGCTTTTGTACGCTGTGTCAGAATCTGCCATCTCACCACTCAGCTTTTTCCATTCATCACGACCCACACGCTGTAGATGTACTTCTCTACGTCTTGTCGGACAAGTTTCCTGCTGAGAAATGTCTCGTTCATGGCCTCTGGTGGCTCTATGTTTGCGTCGTCCAAAGACCAGTTCACTGGTTACAAAGCTTAATAAGTTGTGCTCAAGTCATCCCTTACTCTTCTCTCCTGTATACCTGGTACCACATTTGTTGCCCTCCTCTTGCTACTTTTCTTGAAGTGTGAGGATCAGAAAATGAGAAGCGTATTCCACTTTTGATCCTGAGAATGCGATACGAATAATTTGCTATACATAATAAGTTGTGGACTTCAATGTAGTTTTAATGCTTGCCAGCACATAATTTGTCTCCTTTATAATCCACCTGAGGTGAAGCTTTGGCGAATGGCTAAGTGAATATCAACTCTAAAATCCTTCTCTCACACACTCAGGTTCCTTCACTAAATTTCCTTCAAAATGTTCGTAACGAAACCTTCTTCACAGTGTCCCATCCTCACTACCTGGGTCGAATTTCGTAAACAATGCAGTAGACCAGCTTTGGAGTTTGCCCATATCCCCTTGCACGTTGATGCAGTCCTTATGGTCTTTAACCTACACATACAGGTCTTGAGTCTTGTCCTTCTGACAGGTCATTTACAATGATCAAGAAGAGCATTGGTCGAAGAACTAAGTCCTGCGATGCTCCACTGGTGACTCAAATCCATTTCGAGGAGTGTTTGACAAAGGTCCTTTCTCCCCTTCTAAATCGGCAATATTCTATCTGTTTCATTTTCGTCACAAACCTCCTCTGTGGGTAAAGTGTCAAATGCTTTCTGGCGGTCTCAAAGCAACAAAGTGCATCTGCCCTTCCCTTTTGTTTAAAACAAAGCTCACTTTTTCATGGAAATCTAATGATATGTTTCACGCGACCTTCCATAAGTTCATGTTCTCTCTCACTTGCGTAGCTCCTCCTTTTCAAGCAATCACTCGTTTGTTTCCTGATTATCTTTTCCAGTACCTTACTAACCACACTCGTCAGAGACTCTGGTCTATAGTTCAGCGCAGTTTCTCAATCTTTATTCTTAAAGACCGGCAAATTTCCGTCTTTCTTCTCCCTTAGTCAAGCGATATATTGAACCATATTCCAAGGGGCCTCTCAGATGCACTTGCACATTTTTTCCAGCACAGGCGTAAGGACCTTCGTCTGAACAATGAATGTTATATCCGTCAAAGTTCTCTGTGTCGTCAACTTATATTTTTTGTAGCGTTGGTCAACGTTAACATCAATGTTCCCGTCCCTTTCCCCTTGAGACCCTAGTCTGATGACGGCCCGTCACGCCTGTTGATGCCTCTCTTATCTAAAGAAGTGTCCTTGCTGTGGAGGTCACTGTATCTCTTATCTAAGATGGTGTTCTTGATGTGGAGGTCACTGCCTCTCTTATCTAGGGAAGTGCTCTTGATGTGGTAACTACCTCTCTTATCTAGAGAAATGTTCTTGATGTGGAAGTCATTGTTCTTTCTTATTTAAGGGGGGCGTTCTTGATGTGGACCTCACCACTGTGTTATCTAAGGTGGTGTTCTCGATGTGGTGGCTACCTCTCGCGCCCATGGAGTTGGCCTTGAGGGTCAGTAATGACGCCTTGTTATCACACGGACATCATTACCACTGAAGATTATCTCTCACAGGTTATGTATACATGTGAACCTGTGCAATAAACCTCTGGTGCTGATGGTTTCTGCTGCTTGGATAGTTCGGCCTGGTGGCTAGCACGGGAAACTGAGAGTCAGGGGTCTGGTCAACTGAGCATTTATACTCTAAACTGAGCTGTTTATTGTCCATTTGGCCCTTAGACTTGTTCAAGACTACAGCAGGATAGTGTAATTGTAAGTGATGCTCTTTTCCTCACTAACAGCAGTGAAGTCCCTGAGTATAGACGTACATGCTTGTGTCTGAGGCAAGACTCGGGTATAAACGAATCGCTCATCATGGAGTTGGATTCCAGTGTATCTGGATTCCTTCTCATCGTGGGCTCAGAATGCGTGTTGAGGCGGGTGAATTAGCAAAAACTTCTGCCACGAAGGATGATATTAATTATCCCTCCTGGGTCTACCTGAGAATAGACCTTCAGAGTGAGCTTGAATTAGATTTTTGAAGGCTTGAGGCGGGGTGATTGCAGCACAAAGAGAGCCATTTACCGTCATAACATCATGTAAGAAGAACCATATATATATATATATATATATATATATATATATATATATATATATATATATATGTGTGTGTGTGTGTGTGTGTGTGTGTGTGTGTGTGTGTGTGTGATTATTACACGAAAGTGCACTTGGGAACTTATCGTGTTTCATATCCCCGTGGACTCGTAGGAATATACCTTGATGTCGTCCATCTCAGAAAGGCCTCCAGATACTCGTGGGAAGCTGCCCCTTCTGTTGATAATGAACAGACCAAATGTAGACTTTACCACCAAAGCTCCACCCACAACCTGCAACATTATGTACCTGATTGCTGTAAAATAAGCCGAGTTCAGAGATTATTCTTACCATATTTGACATGATAAGTGCAAACATCTCATCCATAACAGGATCCTACCAATTGTCTTCCTCAGATACCTTAAAATGATCAGAACTTTACCAATATTGAATACTTCACCTGTATCATCTTTATACATAATCCACTTATTGCTGCTCAATATTTGCGAGAGGTTCGATTCGTTCACTTAGTATGTAATAGGCTGAATGAGTCATCCACTGTTACCTCGTCCTTGATAAACAATGTCTTACAATGTAATGTCGTTCGGTCAGTGAGACCCAACCCCTGGGGGTTTTTGATTGGTTGTTTGGGGTCGAGTTCTATCACCTGCCAGGGTCATTCAGGCCGTCAGCGTCAAGTTTCAACATCCAACAACCGTGATGTCTCTCACCACTTCTTCAGGTGTTCAGCACAATTGTAAGACTCTTACTTATCTACTTGGTTCTTGTCCCCCTGACCTTGTGTGCGCTCTTCATCCTCTCTATAGCGCCACCGACCGTGGGATGGGTAGGAATGAGCCAATAAATGACAAAGATGAAAATCATAACAGGTCCTCAGCCCTGACACCACCCACAACACACCTGTAGCCTCGGGGGTTGCTGGAGGGAGCGAGTGTGTGCATGTCGCCACTGGACAATCACTCCTCATACACACACACACACACACACACCCACAAGGCACGCCACACCTCATCCGGCCCCCCAGGGAGCAGGTGGGCAGGCTCAGGGTTCGACTTTATCATCATCCTGGTGACCTAGTGACACGGATAAAGACACCCCCCTCCCCACACGGCTTCGCCAACCAACAATCTTTTGATCCCCAGACTACACGCCATCACGTCCATGCACCTGCACTCGCCGTCATGATCAAAGAGGGAGAGGGAGGGAGGATTTTCGCCACCGCCCGCTACCCCGATGGCTACATACTCCCTGTTTCTTCTACTCGAAGCAAAGGGGCGACCTTCAACAGCCGGTGCGAGAACACAGCAATAGGAATGGATAAGATCTGTCCACTCTCAGTCATCGTCTCGTATCTCAGCGACAGAGAGAGAGAGAGAGGAATTCAGATGGATGAACGTTCATCTGAACGGCAATATGTGTGAGGACAGACACCACACGCGTCGTGGTAATTGCTCAAAGAATTCAGTCACTGCGGGTTAACATGAACGTGATTTTTCCTTGACGAACACAACTCGAACCACGAGCGGGGGAAGGGACGTGGGTCAGGGTGCGTGGCAAGAAGGCAGGCAGGTGCTGGAGGGGGACGTCCTCTGGACCAGGTAGGGGTGTCCTTGAATATATGAATGAGCATTATGCCATACCTCGATGGCGCCTCCCTCATCACCAAGTCTGAGGGGGTGTGTCCCCGGGCACTCGACCCTGTGGAGGTCACCGCCGCCTTGTCTTATCTAAGGAGGTGTTCTTGAGGTGGAGGTCGTTCTTTCTTATATCTAAGGTGTTCTTGATGTGGAGGTCGATGCTTATCTTATCGGAGGAGGTGTCCTTGCTGCGGAGGTCGCCGTGTGTCGCATCTAAGGTGGTGGTCTGGATGTGGAGGCTACGGTCTCCCTAATCTAAGGAGGTGTTCTTGATGTGGTCACCACCTCTCTTATTTGCGGGGGTGGTGGGTGTTCCTGCTGTGGAGGTCAACTGGCTCTCGTATCGAAGGAGGTGCTCTTGCCGTGGAGGCTCCTGCAGGAGAGTGGGGCGGGCCGGTGGCGCTGGAGGGCAAGGGCTTGCCCTCCCCGCGTCCCAAAATTGTTTATCAAACTCAGATAACGCAAGGAGGAAACCATTAAGTGCTATGGCTTGAGTCAAGGTTGTGAAATGTGAGTCTCTCTCTCTCTCTCTCTCTCTCTCTCTCTCTCTCTCTCTCTCTCTCTCTCTCTCTCTCTCTCTCTCTCTCTCTCTCTCTCTCTCTCCTTCTTCCTGGAGTTCCTGACCTTCAGCACAGAGCTATCCATCTTCTGATCCGCTTGGGGCAGATCATTCTGCTAGTATCACTTTTGTTTTATGCGGTAGGGGAGGGAAGGTGTTAACATTCCATTCGCCATTCTAGATTCAGCTTAAGATAAACAACCCCTGGCAAAAAAATAAGGATAATCCAGAGGAATTCATCAAGGTGGTTTAAGACCCAGCAACACCATACATCAGATACACCAACTTTAAAGGCAAATAGATCCTGTCGACCCTATAGCATATGTAACCCTTCCTCGACCCTATAGCAAATATAACCCTTCCTCGACCCTATAGCAAATATAACCCTGCCTCGACCCTATAGCAAATATAACCCTGCCTCGACCCTATTGCAAATATAACCCTACCTCGGTCCTATATCAAATATAACTCTGCCTCGATCCTATAGCAATTATAACCTTGCCTCGACCCTATATCAAATATAACCCTGCCTCGATCCTATTGCAAATATAACCCTGCCTCGACCCTATAGGAAATATAACCCTGCCTCGATCCTATATCAAATATAACTCTGCCTTGATCCTATAGCAATTATAACCCTGCCTCGACCCTATAGCAAATATAACCCTGCCTCGACCCTATAGGAAATATAACCCTGCCTCGATCCTATAGCAACTATAACCCTGCCTCAATCCTATAGCAACTATAACCCATCCTCTACTTTATAGCAGATTCGACCTTATCTCGACCCTATAGCCAGTAGAACCCTACCTCTACCCTATAGCCAGTAGAACCCTACCTCGACCCTATAGCCAGTAGAACCCTACCTCGACCCTATAGCCAGTAGAACCCTATCTCGACCCTATAGCCAGTAGAACCCTACCTCGACCCTATAGCCAGTAGAACCCTTCCTCGACCCTATAGCCAGTAGAACCCTTCCTCGACCCTATAGCCAGTAGAACCCTATCTCGACCCTATAGCCAGTAGAACCCTACCTCGACCCTATAGCCAGTAGAACCCTACCTCGACCCTATAGCCAGTAGAACCCTACCTTGACCCTATAGCAAATAAAAAAATGAGAACCCTGCTTCGAGTGTGACAGTTGGTGCTCTGAGGTATTGCACCAGAAGGGGCCACGAAAACCTCGAGGAGCTGCACGCATTTGTTGTGGTACATTATATAAACAAGACCAATCAACACCCAGCCATCATGGATAATACTTTATGATTGATTTTGGACCTGTTACCTCCATTATTTTGGACCTGCTACCTCCATTATTTTGGACCTGCTACCTCCATTATTTTGGACCTGCTACCTCCATTATTTTGGACCTGCTACCTCCATTATTTTGGACCTGCTACCTCCATTATTTTGGACCTGCTACCTCCATTATTTTGGACCTGCTACCTCCATTATTTTGGACCTGCTACCTCCATTATTTTGGACCTGCTACCTCCATTATTTTGGACCTGCTACCTCCATTATTTTGGACCTGCTACCTCCATTATTTTGGACCTGCTACCTCCATTATTTTGGACCTGCTACCTCCATTATTTTGGACCTGCTACCTCCATTATTTTGGACCTGCTACCTCCATTATTTTGGACCTGTTACCTCCATTATTTTGGACCTGCTACCTCCATTATTTTGGACCTGCTACCTCCATTATTTTGGACCTGCTACCTCCATTATTTTGGACCTGCTACCTCCATTATTTTGGACCTGCTACCTCCATTATTTTGGACCTGCTACCTCCATTATTTTGGACCTGCTACCTCCATTATTTTGGACCTGCTGCCTCCATTATTTTGGACCTGCTACCTCCATTATTTTCTTATCTTTTTTTTTCTTCTTTTTTTTTTTTTTTTTTTTTTTTTTTGTGTGTGTGTGTGTGTGTGTGTGTGTGTGTGTTGGAGCCAAGAGATTTTAGCTTTGATTAGGGTGTCGAGATTAGCATGTCAGCTCTTGGGTGGTTTGTCTTGCTCGCTGCCAGGGAGGGTAAAGGTTTACAGTGGCTCTCTACGTGTGTGTGTGTGTGTGTGTGTGTGTGTGTGTGTGTGTGTGTGTGTGTGTGTGTGTTTAGCGTATGTGTTTCTTTCCACACTGTTTTTTGGGGTGTACTTGTTTGTGTGTTTTTTGCTTGTTGGCTCGTTTTTGTTCGTTTCAGTGTTTCTCCTTATGAATACTTATTTGTATTTGATTTCCGTGTGCTTGAGTGTCTGGTCTGACTCTCTCTCTCTCTCTCTCTCTCTCTCTCTCTCTCTCTCTCTCTCTCTCTCTCTCTCTCTCTCTCTCTCTCTCTTGGAAGAAGTCTCATACGTTATCTCGGCTTATCTACACCACCTGCATCTATCAAGTCTTGTTTTATCGGCAGCCCTGAGCAGACTCACCACGGCCACCCCCCTGGCACCCCTTACACATTGCTCCTGGCTGGAGTCGTGTGAAGGTATATGCTGATGATGGCCCGGTGATGGTATCTTCGTCACGGTGCGGGTAGAGCTTCTACGGGAGGAGTACCCACTCCCTGTGTTTAGAGAAGGCGATACAAAGGCGTGCTGGTGATAAGGTAGAAACACGCTGGAAGTTTTATCATCTTTTCTGCATACGTGACTATGTACTTATCTTCGGTGGTATTGTCCACAACTATCGCTCTGCTCTCGTGTCTTCGTCTGTCCTGGACTGAGGGACGAAGAGATCGCGTCACTCCTGCTGTTCAGGACATGTTCCATGGCGCTTGTACGAAACATTGTTATAGGTAATTTTGTGCTAAAATTCCTCACAGCTGTATTGGGACGAGGCGGACTTGTTGCGTATTAGATAAGAACACAGATAAGAACTTTCTGTGTTTCTGTTTGTGTGTTCGTTTCCATCACTTTATTTACCTGACTGTTACAGTGTGAATCTTCAAAAGACTTATTTTGCATATCTGTTTTAGCCCTCTAGGTGTGAGAGTGATTGTGTGTGTGTGTGTGTGTGTGTGTGTGTGTGTGTTGTAATCAAGAAACTGAGATTAGATCTCTCTTAAGTTGATGATATATGATATATAGATCAGAAACTAAGTCATCGATACTCCCCTCCAGCAGATAACCTCGTCGTATACCATCAGGTCTTCTATTATCTGGCTTTCCCACGTACTCCCACGTACTCGGTGCTTTCCCTCGTACTCCCACGTACTTAATGCTTTCCCACGTACTCCCAGGTATTCAGTGCTCTCCCACGTACTCCCACGTACTCGGTGCTCTCCCACGTACTCCCACGTACTCGGTGCTTTCCCTCGTACTCCCACGTACTTAATGCTTTCCCACGTACTCCCAGGTTTTCAGTGCTCTCCCACGTACTCCCACGTACTCGGTGCTTTCCCTCGTACTCCCACGTACTTAATGCTTTCCCACGTACTCCCAGGTATTCAGTGCTCTCCCACGTACTCCCACGTACTCGGTGCTCTCCCACGTACTCCCACGTACTCGGTGCTTTCCCTCGTACTCCCACGTACTTAATGCTTTCCCACGTACTCCCAGGTATTCAGTGCTTTCCCACGTACTCCCACGTTACTCAGTCCTCTCTCCCATGCCAGACCAAGAGCACCACTACAGCCACAACCACCACCACCGACACCCTCACCTCCCCCTCCTCCTCCTCCCTCCTCCACCACACTACTTCCTACCACCTCTGAGGGACGTGACCAGGGCCTGGCCTCCAAGACTCGAGGTCCTCATAAGAAACTGACTTAGATGTTTTTGCCGCCGTCGACCTGGGGGCCAAGCTCCCCCCAACCACACCCCACCCGTCAGTCAGGCTCCTCCGATCCACAACTTAGCAAACGAACTCGTAATTCACACTACTCGCCAGGCCATACTGGCACCAGGCATCACCAACCAACCACCAGGCATCACCTGTTACAGCCCAAGGAGGCGGAGTACGGTAACACCATCTTGAGAGATCTCAGATGAGACAGTGTTATTCAATTTGACTCTATTCTTCCTTCTGTGTACTTGTGTAAATTCATGAACGGACACTCATCTTCGCCAGTGACCCGCGTCATGTTCGAGGGTTAGTAACCTCCACAGAGATGCACCACGCCCGCCCTACCGCTCCTTCTGTATATATCCGCCCGTTGGTATATTTACTGAAATCTGGGATTTGTTTATACCTTTGGCTTTACTAACCCCCAGGAGTCCTTTCTGTGGGAAGCGCCCAGAAGCTAGCCACGTCCACTGGACGGGACCACAGGTCATGAAGTGCGTGTGTGTGTGTGTGTGTGTGTGTGTGTGTGTGTGTGTGTAATGAGCACAGGGCAAATGAGGCGCAGGCGTTCAGTGTCTTCAAGTGTGAAAGTTGCATCTTAGGTTATGACGGGTCAAGATATGTCTGTTATGTTTTAGTGATCGATGGTGTCCAGAGCGCAGACGGGAATTGATAACTGGTACATGTCTGGGGGAGAGTGGTTTCAGATGGGGTGTATGTCTGGCGGGAGGCGGTGTTTGAAACTGGGTTGGGAGGGCGGCTACTTAATGCGGGTCGGGTTACTCCGGCGTGTCTATGTTTTGTCTCTGTTGTGTTTGTCGGGTGAGTAAGATTGTGTGAGTATAGGTTCTTGAAGTATGAGGCAGGAGGTCAAGTTGTTTATACTTATTCGAGGGGATGGTGGTTGGTTATGGAGTGGTTTGGGTTAGAGGGGTTTGATACTGCTGGAATATATATATATATATATATATATATATATATATATATATATATATATATATATATATATATATATATATATATATGGTACATGTCAATGTGTCCGGCCACTATGGCTATCCACTGTTGTTTACGTTTGTCTGGCTGAACCAAGATATAACCGTAGCTACTGAAAATCTCACACGAAATTCGGAGATAAGAACATTTATCTAACATCCAGGATGTCGCTGGTGTGTTGGTCTGTGAGGCTATGGACGAATTTGAACAACACGACTGAGAGAAATTTGTCTTCTGCGCAAAGAAGCGAAAGACTTCAGACACACAGAACCCGAGTGTCTCGAAGAACATCGTTGGTATAACAAAGATTTTTTAACATGAGCGTATAAAGCAGGCGTCGACCAACGCGCCTGTGAGAACTTGAACGCCAATAGGATGATCGTCCAAGCCACTGTAACTTTGGTCATAAAAAGGATATACCGAAGTGGTGGTCGGTCCATCCTTCGTTGCCAAACGGGAGCTCTGTTATCTAAGTGGTAACCCTGTTGGCTTACCGCAACCTGACGGTACACACAGCACCCACACTGTGGGACTCGTATACCTCGCCCACAGGCTCGGTGGTGATGGCACGAGTCATCACCAAAGGTGTTGGACGGCTAAGATCACTTCAGTGCTGAAGGGAAGTGAAAACTTACAGCCTCGGGTCACCAGCCAAAGGCTCTGTCACTGGATCTTGGGGTTCCTTCAGTGACTGAAGGATGGTTTTGTCTTCCCTTCAGGTCCCGTAGCATCCACAAAGACTCCCATCTTCTTAGTCTTTTAGGTGATTTTTTATATCTTTTGTGTGTATCTGGGGAAGACTCCAGTACCCAGCTAAGGAGCTCCGTGTGTCTTGGGATCTTCAGTAACCAGATAGAGGCCGTCAACTTAGAGATATTCAGATCCTCCAAGAAAAAGGAGTTCGTCTACCTGGAAATATGACGAAGTAAGGATTACATTCTTCTTTGGGGAATTACACAAGCTTGGTAATACTAGCGCTCTGACAGCCTGGAGAATAAGGAGACCCAAAACGGTACTGTAAATGTGAATAGAAGAAAAAGTGTACATAATGTATATACCATAAGATAAACACAGGCCAGCCAGCCACGTCCCTGCAGAGAGATAGGGTGGGTGGAAGCCTAGTTACTCCAGGGATTGGTTTCCATCAGTTTCCTCTGACCCAAGCGTCTCCCTCTCTCTCTCTCTCTCTCTCTCTCTCTCTCTCTCTCTCTCTCTCTCTCTCTCTCTCTCTCTCTCTCTCTCTCTCTCTCTCTCTCTCTCTCGTGGTCTAGAAGATGCAGATGCGATGCAGGTGTGACTGGGGATAAGATCACTCCATCATGGGTGGATGGATAATCCATAATGGATTGCATCTGGGAGTTGTCAGGTGAGGGACATTGAACAACACATGACTTGATTAATTGTTCGTTAGGGAGGCAAATTTTCTTGCCTGTTCGATCTCGCATCCTTCTCGTATTCACTAAAAGAGAGTTTACTGAATCATAATCATCCCAGGACCCCTTTCTAAAAAAAAGGGGGGGTCTTAGTGTTACCTAAAACACCTCTTTCCAGAAGTTTAATATATGTTATAATCTGCGCTACTGTCAGAAGCAGGGAAATCATGCAGCTGCGCCAAAGGTGACTTTTCACTCGCAGTGTCACCCCGCGCAGGAGCAGTCCGGTAACATCCATAAGAGCGAGTCGACTGTGTTGTTTGTACTTACAGAACGGAGATCGAAGACTGGTGTGGTAAGGTTTTCATATCCGTTATATTAGTGAGGGGTTCCATTGACACTACGGCGGCGTTATAACCATCAAGGATATGTCCTTTGGTGCAATATGCATCTTGGCCATCTTTGTCCCGACGACCGAAATAGAATCGTAGGTTCCATTTACATAAGCAGCTTCAGAAAACGACATCTTCTCTTCTGCAAATAAATCTCAGCGTACAATCAACTGCATATGTATTAAGTCTCTGGTCTCAGGCGAAGACTGTATTCAAAAATATATATTCATGCTTTGGAGAAGAAGAAGAAGAAGCGGGAGAGGTCCCAGCGCCCTGCCATGAGGAACGCTGGCTTCTATCATACACTCGTATATTAAGGACGAGGTCTCAACCACAGCCCACAAAAGCGTGATATTTTTTCCTAGAAGGTTTGGATGTAACTGAAGAACATTCGCATCGACTTAAAGTCGTCTCAGGAGTCTGATATACTAGATCCTTTGCGCCAGACATAGCCAAAGTCTTCAGTATAGTGTCAGAAGCTGTCTCATAGTTATCTAATCCCGAATCAATTGCCTCACCCCCAATAAAGATGTCAGCTGGAGCAGTAAATCTGTTACAACAGTACACCGTTTCCCACACGATAAGTGAAGTTAAGCAGCGTTGGGTCTGGTCAGTACGTGGGATAGGTGACCGCTTCGGTAGACCATCTAGATGCTGTCGGAATATTACGGTGAGCGCTAGGCGCTAGCCTTGCCTAGTATCCAAACCTCATCATAGGCATTCGTATCCGCTAATATCTACGTATAGCATATCTATCGGAGAACTGAGAGAGGAGATAATTATCTCTAGATTACGACAGAGTAGCGTAATAAGTTTCTTTATGTAAATAACGTAATAATTTTCTTTATGTGAATAACGTAATCATTTTCTTTATGTGAATAATTACCAGTCTTGCTGTCTCCCGTAATCTTGTCCTCCTTTGCTCTTCGCTACATATGCCTGGAGGACAGATGGGAGACAGACTGTGTGGGACGCAGACGTTGGGCTGTCTATCATCTGGTCACAATACTCGGCTGATGGCCACACAAAGTCGAGGTTTAGTCACTCCATCACACTATACGAGGCAAGTGAAGGAGAGTTCGTGAGTTCGTGAACACTAGGAGGAGGTGTTGGAGCAACATAACCCACGTACGAGAATGGCATCTTAATTGCAAAAATATACGGCGGGGGTGCCAGGAGCTTTGTTCAGGGGTGTGATTAAGTCGTTCACACTCAGTCTCTAGCTGTCATGTGTAATGCACCGAAACCACAGCTCCCTTTCCACATCCAGGCCCCACAGACCTTTCCATGGTTTACCACAGACGCTTCATATATATATATATATATATATATATATATATATATATATATATATATATATATATATATATATATATATATATATGGATCGTCTATCAACATTGCCTACAGTGAGCAATGAATATTGTACAAACTATGATGATAGATATAGCTTCTGTTGCTCATTTATGATGACGAAAAAATGAATTTGGCAGGCGTGTGTACGTGTGTATGAGTTTGTGAAAGTGTGTATGTATTTGTTTACATACACTGACGTACGCAGAAAGCCTTGAATTCCGCCTTGCGATTTGATAGCAAGTATCCACGAACATGAAGAAGAACTACCAAGAACTCCAGCGAGAACACGAACACGAAGCTCTACGAAAGAGAGGCAGTATGTGAGAGGCAGTAAGTGAGAGGCACTGTGTAAGAAGCACTAAGAGAGAGAGAGAGAGAGAGAGAGAGAGAGAGAGAGAGAGAGAGAGAGAGAGAGAGGCATTATGTCAGAGACAGTACATGAGACGCATTGTGTCGTCGTTATAGTGTCACAGTCAAGACCCCCAGATGGTCGGAGGTGACTCTTTTCAACGGCACATCACCCATCACCGCGAGGGATGTGGAACACCGCCTCCAGACTGGGCGTCAGGGAGAGATAAGATATGACGTAAATAGTCATCGAGGACTTCAAGCAGACCGCCTGGTCCCCTCAGCAAGCATAGCAACGGCGACCGAGACACACACACACACACGCCTTCCCTCCCTCCCTCCCTCGCTCCCACCAGCGATCAACGTCACCACGCATGCAGGTCTCTCCCTCCTCCTTCTCCTCCTCCTCCTCTCCCGTTGCATCGCTTGAGAAGTGAGAGCATCGCCTCCTTCCTCGCCTCCTCCTACCAGTCAGGGGGATGAAAGGTGTTTCTCTCTCTCTCTCTCTCTCTCTCTCTCTCTCTCTCTCTCTCTCTCTCTCTCTCTCTCTCTCTCTCTCTCTCTCTCTCTCTCTCCGCCCACGGAAGAAGTATTTGGGCATCGCTAAATCAGGCGAACGTCCCAGATGAAAATAATGCTCTCCGGGATGGGGTTCGTCATGGCGCGTGTGTACACACCAGACTGGGGGGGCCCCAATCGCTGGCTCGTTAGAGAGGGAGGCCGTCCGACACCGTCTGATCAATTGGGATCAAGGTGGACGACCCTGGAGGCCTCAAGTCTGCGGCGTGAACAACGGGCTAGGTTGTAGACGGGACTCGCCGCCTCCTGACGGTGATGGTCTCTTACCCGCGCCGACGGAGGGAGTCTGTACGCAGAGGGAGGTGGAGGCCCTTCCTCCTCCTCCTTCCTCCACGATCGGTCACGACCGACCACGGTGTTATGAAGGGACGAAAAAAAAAAAAAAAACTCGAGGAATGCCGGCGGGCTGGACACCTTCACACACCGCCTCCGCCTCACGGAGGGTGAGGTGAGGGGAGGGTGGGCGTGTGTCCGCCTGGCTGACTCAGCCCCGGGGGATCCAGGTCACGCCCAAGGGCAGCGCAATCGGCCCTCCGCTCTTTTGGCACGCGACACCCCCACCCTTCCCTCTCCCTCTCCCCCCGACGACGACGGCGACGATGTCGCGTTCGACCTGTTGTACCGGGTCACCCCAGGGTGGCATGTCCTCCCAGGGTGGCACGTCCTCCCAGGGTGGCACGTCCTCCCAGGGTGGCACGTCCTCCCAGGGTGGCACGTCCTCCTAGGGTGCGCGTCCTCCCAGGGTGGCGCGTCCTGCCAGGGTGGCGCGTCCTGCCAGGGTGGCACGTCCTCCTAGGGTGGCGTGTCCTCCTAGGGTGTCATGTCCTCCCAGGGTGGCACGTCCTCCCAGGGTTGCGCGTCCTCCCAGGGTGGCACGTCCACCCAGGGTGGCACGTCCTCCCAGGGTGGCACGTCCTCCCAGGGTGGCGCGTCCTCCCAGGGTGTCATGTCCTCCCAGGGTGGCACGTCCTCCTAGGGTGGCGTGTCCTCCCAGGGTGTCATGTCCTCCCAGGGTGGCACGTCCTCCCAGGGTGGCACGTCCTCCCAGGGTGTCATGTCCTCCCAGGGTGGCGCGTCCTCCTAGGGTGGCGTGTCCTCCCAGGGTGTCATGTCCTCCCAGGGTGGCACGTCCTCCCAGGGTTGCGCGTCCTCCCAGGGTGGCGCGTCCTCCCAGGGTTGCGCGTCCTCCCAGGGTGGCACGTCCTCCCAGGGTGGCGCGTCCTCCCAGGGTGGCACGTCCTCCCAGGGTGGCACGTCCTCCCAGGGTAGCGCGTCCTCCCAGGTGGTGGCGCGTCCTCCCAGGGTGGCGCGTCCTCCCAGGATGGCGCGTCCTGCCAGGGTAGCGCGTCCTCCCAGGGTGGCACGTCCTCCTAGGGTGGCGCGTCCTGCCAGGGTGGCGCGTCCTCCCAGGGTGGCACGTCCTCCCAGGGTGGCACGTCCTCCCAGGGTGTAATGTTTGTCATACAAACCTGGTGTTCCTGTCTTACCCCTTGTAAGATACCCCTCATGTAAGGATACCCACACGTAAGATACCTTCATGTAAGATGCCCCTCACATAAGACGTTGTCTTATGAAATCTTTCGTCGTCGACCATCTTGCCCACAAGCCAGACGCCACACGCCTCCCATGTAAGATGGACATGTCTTTTTCTTTCATACTTGTTTGCCGTTTTCCCGCTTTATCGAGGTAGCGCCAGGAAAAGACGAAGAAAAGCCGCATTCGCTAACGTTCATTCTCTAGCTGTCGTGTGCAATTCACCGAAACCACAACTCCCTATCCACAACCAGGCCCCACACACCTTTCCATGGTTTCCCTTGGTCGCTTTGCATACCGTAGTTGAGGTCATTGACAGCACGTCGACCCCTGTATGCCACATCGTTCCAGTTCGTTCTATCCCGTGCACGCCTTTTCACCCTCCTGCATGTTAAGGCCCCGATTACTCAAAATCTTATTCACTTTGTTCACATCTTGAATTTGATCTTCCCCTTCTCCTTTTCCTCTCCACCTCTAATACATATATCCTCTTTGTCAAACTTTCTTCACTCATTCTCTCTGAATATCCAAACCATATATATATATATATATATATATATATATATATATATATATATATATATATATATATATATATATATATATATGACGTTCACTCTAGTCCTTGACGATGACCTGCTTGTTACATGTAAGGAGGATCACACTTCAGCAGGTGTTCTAATACTTTACAGAAACTTTACAATACATTTACGTGTTACGATCTTATATACACACATAGAAAATGTAGCGGCCGACACGGCACGGGCAAAATGATACCCCGTTCATGGCCAGCGCAATTGAACGTAATGATGATAGCCATAACCACACACACACACACACACACACACACACACACACACACACACACACACACACACATAAAGAATGCAGGTCAGATCAGTCTGAGGTCCTAACGTCTGCGCAGACTCGACTCTTAAAAGTGGAAACGTTTTATTGGAAGAGAGAGAGAAGTACAGGAGACGGGAGAAGGGATCAACAGCTTCGCTGCATATAGAAAGACCGTGTCATAACGGTCAATCCTCGTGTGGCTGGCCTCCTCAGAGAAACTGTTGGAAGCAGCAACACCCAGACTGGTATGGCAACTAGCTAAGCTGCTCCTACTCACTGGCTAAGCTGAGCTGCTCCTGGCTGTACCTACTCGTTGGCTAAGCTGAGCTGCTGCTGGCTATACCTACTCGTTGGCTAAGCTAAGCTGCTTCTAGCTGTACCTCCCCGTTGGCCAAGCTAATCCGCTCTTAGCTGTACCTACTCGTTGGCTAAGCTGACTTACTCTTAGCCGTACCTGCATACTGGGCGGCACGAAGCTAAATCCTCCTCCAGCTACGCTCGCCTGTGGCCACACCGCGGCGAGTGTGGGAGCACAGGCGACACACCGCTGTGGTGTGGCGGCTGGACCGGTGCTCTGTGCTCCTTCCAGGGGGACACCAGGTGGCCTGGAAGTTTGCCCTGAGGACACCAGGTGGCCTGGAAGTTTTGCCTGGTGGCCACTGCTGCTGCTGTGGCTCCTGCTATGGATAGACCCGCCTCACTTCATGCCTTTACCATCTCGGGTCCTGCCAAGCAGTCAGATGAACATTGAAGTTTTACAACACTTTACAGCTTCGGGTCCAGGTCTCGTACTCAGTGACCTGCCTCTGGTTCACGAGATGTTTCTTGATCGAAAACCTCTGTTTTCTTTCGTATGTTTATCATCGAAGTCTCGAGTTACACGTTTTCGTTCATCACTTCGATGTGATTTTTTTTTGGGGGGGTAGAGGGTTGTGAGTAATTTTGCCTTCCTCTATGTCACTCTGTCGAGTAATGTATATGGTTGTGAGTTCTTTAGCTTCCCCTACTCTCTCTCTCTCTCTCTCTCTCTCTCTCTCTAGCATGTAGAGTATATATATATATATATATATATATATATATATATATATATATATATATATATATATATATATATATATATATATATATATGGGTGTAGGTACTACTCTCTCTCTTTGTCGAATATATATATATATATATATATATATATATATATATATATATATATATATATATATATATATATATATATATGGTTGTGAACACCATTAGCCTCCCACAGCGTCATTCTGTCGAGTATATATTTACGTCTGGCGTGATGACTTCGAGAGGTAACAGCTCAAACAAGACTTCGTTTTAAATCATCCCCCTCCTGCGTCCACACATAGATGGGCAGAAGGAGAAAGTAAGCGCTCATTATGTTACCCCCGTTCTCTAACATTCCTCTTCCCATTTTCGAATCTAATTTGACGAACACGGAGATGAGTTAGGGGCGAAGTCGATGTATTTACTACAGTCTCTCTCTCTTGTCTTTGAATTCACAGTGTCAGAGTTCGAGGATTTTTTTGGTTTATATATATATATATATATATATATATATATATATATATATATATATATATATATATATGGGGAGAATGAGTCCACCTCTCGTGTACCTCATTGAAACACCGACCCATAGAATACATCATTTGCGACGCTATTCACGACACCACAGGTACGGAAATAAACTGCAATTAGAAATAAACTAATACATAGTGTTGTGAATGTATTTTACGTGCTCATCTTAGGTGTATACGTCTTTAATGAAAGTCGTTTTGAGAATTCTAAGCCAATCGATTCTTAAAGGGGCTATCACCCACACAGACAGACAACCCCTTTCTGACAAGCTTTTCTCTGGCAGCCAATTTGAGCTCCAATATTCGCAGCGCAGGATGACAGACGATATTAATCCCAGGATGAAAGATATTGATGACTTAAGAGAAATGTGATGGTCGACTAAACACTTATTTTTTTTTCACTGTCACAGAACTTGAGATAAAATATTCCACAGGTAACTACAGCTCGTTAAATTCATCAGAGCAATCTTGTCCATTTTTAAGCCAAGAGAACTTCTTTTCTTTTTCTTGTTTTTGCTGTGTATGTGTGACGTATTAGCCTTGATAGGGATGGGTTTCGAAAGAACACTGCCCACGTATCTCCTGCGTGCCGTGGCAGACGATTAAAACAGGCGAGGGGAGGAGGGCTGGAAATCCTTCCCTCCTGTAGTATGATTTTCTATGAATGGTAGGAGGACGGGGGAAAAAAATATATATAGATAGTTCCTCCAAGGCTCAACGGTCTGTTCCTTCCAGCGTCACCTCACTTAGGGCAAAGCAGGTATTAAAGATACGTGTTGACCTTAATGGCACAGAATCCGATTGAACTGGACCACCTTAAGCAGTCGACAGACATCAGTCCTCTCCCTCCCACAATCTCGACAATAAGTGCAGCAACGGCCAGAAGAAGGAGAACACCTCCTCCTCCTCCTCCTCCTCCTCCTCCTCCTCCTCCTCCTCCTCCTCACCATTATGAGGGGCTGTGAGGAGTGGAGGAGGGAGAGCGAGAGAGAGGGGTGTGTGTGTGTGTCTGGACCCGGGGCTAATGAGGCAAATCCACCTCATAAGGTTCCCTCATCCACTCGAGGTCAACTGAACCCACCATGGCAAATATAGGTCAACCCTATCACGTCAGTGTTGTTGTATGGTTTGTGATCGTGTTCCCGCGTCGTTTCCGACACCCCGGAGGAGAATCGTACGATTGAATTCGTCCTTGTTATGACGATGGTTATCATGACGTGTACGACAATTCAAGTGAAAGTTGTAGAAAAGATTTATATTGTAACTAAGACAACATGTAGGCCTGAGGTACGAGTTTTGAGTGAATCTATGAAAAAAAAGAATATATTCCTATGGGTCCATGGGGAAATGAAACATGATAAGTTCCCAAGTGCACTTTCGTGTAATAATCACATCATCAGGGGAAATATAAAATATATATATATATATATATATATATATATATATATATATATATATATATATATATATATACATATATATATATATATATATATATATATATATATATATATATATATATATATATATATATATATATTACTTTTATTCTGAGCAATTCACCTATCTAATTATGTCCATCTTGAATGTTGCCATTACTTAACCTCTTGATATCCAAGTGCTTCATTTGCATACAGAATGCACACTATGCAAATTTCATAGATTGAAGTTATCATGTCTTGAATGGAGAACATTTGCTTTTTTTTCAAGTTTTATCCTTTTTTTCTATTTTTCGTTATTCATTTATTTTTGTGTTTATTGTTGATCATTTATTTGAGGTACTTTGTAAATGGGCCTCAGTGTTTAGAGGGAACCAGTGACACACATTTAACATTTCTTCATCCCCATCACGCCTACACACACACACACACACACACACACACACACACACACACACACACACACACACACACACACACACACCGCATGCGCGCGCACACACACACACACACACACACACACACACACACACACACACACACATACATACATACATACATACATACATACATACATACACACACACACACACACACACACACACACACACACACACCCCTACTGCACACACACACACATACACACACACACCCCTACTGCACACACACACACACACACACACACACACACACACACACACACACACACACACACACACAGTCACACACACGCGCGAGTGTAACTCTCTCTCCCAGTAACACACAGCCAGTAATCACACATGGGCCTCCGTGACTTACTGATTACCAATACTAACCACGAGTCTGCATTGACCCATCGTAGGGTAGGGCCCACACGGGTTCGACTCCGGGGACACGGCAAGTCAGCCCACAGACCAGGGATGTACGAGCTGCCTGGGGTGTAGGGTTGGGTGTTTAGAGACGGCGATACAGTGAAAAAGCACTACAGTAGACGCTACTTCGCTCACACGGGAAATTGCGAGCAAGTAGACGCATAAGACTCGAACCTTTGGTCATCGGAATGATGGACTTGTGAGCAGTTGTAAACCACTCGACTGCCACGATTTAGCTCGCCAGAGTCACTTCAACGACCTCGGTTCGAGACCTGTGCGTCCAGTGGTGGTAGTTCTTTTACTTAGTGCTGAAGGCTCCAGTCACGGACATGGGTCCACGTTAAGGGCCGTAGCTTAACTGAAATATATCGAGATTAATGAGAGAGGGAAAAAAAGTAGAAAGGAACAGAAGTATTTACGATTTTTGGAGGAAGTGAAAAACTTGTCTTTTCCAAAGTGCCAGCCAGGGTCATAGTTATTGGGAAATACAAGGGAGTGGTAGAGAGTGCCAAAGCTGCGAGGTGTAAGGAAAGAAACAGAGGAGATAAAGGAATTCTTTCAAGATCCCGGACTCTAGTGAAGGAGTGGGTGAACGCGTGGACCAGAAAAAAAAAAAGAAATTCGACCAGACTCTCCATTCTCTTTTCGACGAGCGGGTGACGGACATACGCGCATGATGCCTCCCTCCCTCCTTACTATACATCATGGAGCTACCAGGAGTAGAAGCTGCCAGACTTGCCTGCGCGGCCCAGTTACAGATAAGTCTTGACTGCTGATTGAACATGAGGCAGCTGTCATTGAGAGGCCGAGAGAGCGCGCGCGCACACACACACACTTACTTCATGACAGTTCATGATGACACGCTTCTCTTAAGTGCTATAAACCAGTTCTCTTCTTTTTTCTTTCTTTGTTTTATCTCTTGTACAAGCAACACAGCCAAGAACAACACGACATTATGCTCAGCGTCAACATCTGTTTTCTTTTTCTTCTCCTTCTTCTTTTTCTTCTTTTTCTTCCCAGCCGCTGTGGAGTGCCGTCTATGGACGCAAGCAAGAAAGCAACCATGGCACACCACCCTAACCCCTAACATTGCAAACGCTCTTTGCGGATTCCAGAGACGCAGCATTGCCAGAACATGTTATCGCGAAGAGATGGTACCCCATCGGTCGGTGTCGTCGTCCATGTACGGCAAGTGAGATAAGCGGGACGCTCTGCGCCGTGCGACGCGCAGTAAGAATGCTGCCCGAACACACGGACGACGCTTTTCGTCTTAATCTCCTGCCGTGTGTGGTGGACCACGCCACCACATAGCTGCTGGGTATGGTGGCGACAGGCAGGCCATACAGGTTTTCTGGCCACCACACAGCACCTGGATATGGGTCGTGAAGGACACCAGGAACGCGCGAGGGAGGGAGGGAGGGAGAGACATAGAGGACAGAAATGTCCGACGTCTGTTTACTCCGTCGTCCATGGTTTTGCTAGTGCTATGGCTCACTGCTAGCAGCCTGTCATAGTCGACAACGGCAGGTCATGGCCAACAGGAGCCTGTCATGGCCTACAACGGCTTGTCATGGCCAACAGGAGCCTGTCATGGCCTACAACGGCTTGTCATGGCCTACAGAAGCCTGTCATGGCCTACAACGGCTTGTCATGGCCAACAGGAGCCTGTCATGACCTACAACGGCTTGTCATGGCCTACAGAAGCCTGTCATGACCTACAACGGCTTGTCATGGCCTACAGAAGCCTGTCATGGCCTACAACGGCTTGTCATGGCCAACAGGAGCCTGTCATGGCCTACAACAACCTACCGTAACCTACAGCAACCTGTTGTGGGTCTTATGATAACCTGACATGCTCTACAACAGCCTACCATGGACTACAACTGACTAACATGGCTTGGAACACCCTACCATGATCTACAGTATCCTGCCGTGGCTTACAACACCCTACCATGACCTACAGCAACGTGCCGTGGCCTGCAACACCCTATGCCACCGACAGCAGTCTACGAGTCTGAGGGAGGACCATCTGTGGGGCCTGTCGGGTGAAGGATAGCCGTAACCCACGTGGTATTCGAATCTCCTCCCACGACCCAACTGATCGGATGATCGTACGTTTCAAAAAACTTCTTCGTATCGTCAAACAAGACAAAGTTCTTAACCCTAATGCCAGTGGGCACTTTACTACCACAAGTAAGTTCAACTCCGATAGCCATTTCCGATGTTATAAAGGGAGAGAAAATCAAGAATTATTTGCAAATCGAATTTACGAATATATAAATATGTGTCGTGTGGTTCACAAGTGCTTCATATGGCTATATCATTCATCTGCCACCGCCTCCGCGATCCTCGACGTCACACACTTCTGAATCGAACCCAGGAAAATGACCTCCCCTTCCTTACTGGCGGATCAATTTAGTGGGGCACCGATCTTAAGCAAGGTGTTCCTGCAATAGTTAATGGCTTCTCCCCTTTCCTGACTCCTCTGCTTCGTAAATCCCAGAAACACGACCCATTGAGGGAGAAAAAAAATATATAATATACAGAAGCGGTGCAAAACGACCCTTGTTTATGCGGACCCCCTCCACACTGGGGCGGCGTGTGGTAGAGGGACCACAAGCAGCCATGATAGAGGCCATTTGTTTTATGAAGCCCAGCTCTTTTATTTTTCTTGTGAACTGGTGCACCGAAATGTCTCCTTCACAGTCCTGGTTATCCATGAAATTTCGACTCGCATCTCCTGGGCGTGTTTACGTTTCTTTTGTGAGTCGAAATGAAACTTCAAGGGTTTAAGTATCTGGTCGTTGTTCATTTGATAAATTAAGCTCTAAAACATCAGGATGAAGGGACGCAATGAGGGGAGTGTGGCAGACCAGAGACGGGAGAAGAGAGGGAGGAAGAGAGAAGAGAGAGAAGAAGAGAGAAGAGAGGGAGGAAGAGAGAAGAGAGGGAGGAAAGAGAGAACTGAAGATGCAGAGATTTGGGTAGAAAAGTGGTGGTGGTGGTTGTTTGTGTTGGAGGAAGATCTTGGTCGTGTGTTGGTGTGGCGTGTGTGGAGGAGGGTGGGTGTCTTGTGTGGTGGGTACGCGTGTGGTGATATGAAAATAATGAAGGCTTTGGGGTACTAGCGGTGTGGCGGCATTTTTGCTGGAGGTTGTGTTTCCTGGGTATGTTTGTAGGCGGACGTGTGTTCGAGGCCTTCTGGTGGTGAGAATGTTGGAGGGGCGTGAGATGGGGTCATTTCCTGGACCCATGTCTTTTGTTGGAGGACGTATTTGTTGGGGTTTGTTCGCTGGTGGACGTGTGCTCGAGGCCTTCTGAGGGTGAGAATGTTGGAGGTTTGTGAGGTAGGGGACATTTGCTAGAGACAAGTTTGTTAGGCGTCTTTGTTGGAGGACGTGTTTGCTGGGTACGTGTGTTGGAGGACGTGTCTTCGAGGTGATTTGTTGGAGAAAATGTTTGAGGGTGTGAGATGGGGATATCTGCTACTGGAGACGTGTTGCCGGACATGTGTTGAGGATGTGGTATGAGGAAGTGTCATTGAAGGAACCTCCTTTTGAAAGGCCGTATGATAGGGGCTTGTATTTTGGATAGACGAGTGGAGGATACGATGCTGATGTGGTGAGGCGATTTTGGTCATCGATGGGCGGTGATCACGTGTGTGCGAGATGAATTCGAGGATGAGTTCAAGGAGAGGAACACTGGATGCGTTAAAGGGATATTTTCTATGGCAAGACGAGTGCTTGGGAATATGTGCGTTAAGGAATAGATTTTGTAATACACATGTATTAAGAGGAAATGTGTATCACACGACTTGTTTAAGGAAACGTATCTTTAAAGAGTCGTGTGCTGGGACTTGTGCCTTTTACAGATGTATTTAGGGATGTCACACTGAGGTGATGCAGAGTGATGTGGTGTACAGTGTGATGAAGTGAGGTAAGTGTGGTGAGGTAACAATAATAATCATAATAATGATAATAATAATAATGATAATAATAATAATAATAATAATGATAATATAACACAGGTTTATTGATTTAAATGCACTAGAAATCTGAAAAATTATGAAAATATATTCACGAAATCTAAAAACGCAACAACAGTTGGGTTTAGATAGACAGCTCTTACCCAAATTTTAGGTTGTCAATCTACTGATTATTGATAATGTTCACACTGGTTGGGGTGGATCTGTTCTTGTCGTGATCTGTACATGCTAGGATGAGTTCGTTGTGGGTGTGGTACCAAACTTCAACTTGGGGACGAGGGATCACAGATGGCAGGCACTGACAGTGGCGGGGCTGGTGCGGTACCCTCTTCCGTACCCGTCGGATAAGGGAGTGTTTCTTCTGTTTAATATCCAAAGTGACACCGAGATAAGTGGACTGAACATCCTGGTGGGGGCTTGGACCTGAAGCTGATGGTGTTGGGACACAGTTAAGGAAACGTCTAATGTGGATGACGACAGTTGTGGCTTGGTTGCTGGTGATGTGGGTAGTGACGGTCCAATTCTCGAGACTAGTTTTGGGTGTTTTTAAAAGAGTGACGTATGGACGAACATCTCTTGTCGACGTTGATATTCATGACAGAGTCGTCAGTCATGACTTCCAACCTACAGGTTTATCTGTCAAATCATCATTTATATGGATAAGGAAACACAAGGGACCCATCTTCATACCTTGTAGGACGCCCAAGGTGAGGGGGTTGGAAGTGTACAGCGTAATGACGCTTGCTGAGGACGCCTGCGATCGGATAAGAAAACGCAAGGGACCCATCTTCATGCCCTGTAAGACGCCATAGGTGAGGACTGGAAGCGTATAGCCTCACGACGCTTGCTGAGGACGTCTGCAATCCAAGTATTGAGACCTCTCCTCAGTCCGGGGTTGACGGCGTTGGTGGAGGATTATAAAGTTTCTCTTCGTCGAGAGATTCGGTGAATTCGGCGAAGGAGAGAACCAGAGAGGTCTATTCCTTCCTGTAGGGTGCGATGAAGGTGCACGTCAGTGGAATCTTTCATACCTACCGAACGCTGATGGCGTTGGGGCAAACATAGTGTCTTGGTTGAACCCACGGATGGAGCCGTCATCAAGCGGTTGCATCCAACATGGCATCGCTTAATAAGGTGAGCTCACACAGTGTCTCTCGTAAGTCCAGATAAACACATAGCTCTCACAGAGTCAAGCTAGGATCGCGGGCGACGACAGTGGGGTGCATAAGTCAACGGGAGACCCTGGGTTTGTTGTCATCCGAATCTGGGGGAAATGAATGAATTCATCCAGTCAACGAATTGATCTAGTTGCTTGAGAGAAGTGCTTGATGATGGAGGTAGAGGAATCCGGCTGGTTCATTGGTGAAATCGATGAGTGTCATGAGCCGCTTGAAGTGGAAGTGGGTGAGGGGGTTAAAGCCTAGCTAATATGACTTCCTGTTATGACTCACGGGGGAAGCTAGGAGCTGGAAGGTAGGCTAGGAGGTGGGTGGCGCCATCGAGACGATGGCGAGGTAAGTCGTCAATAAGCTAAGATACTTATTAACGTAAGATGAGGGTGATCAGCGCAGGGAGGCGGGGAGACACTATGTTGCATAAACACCCTAGTTCTTTGTTTTTTACCACCCCATACCACTGCCTGACATTGGACGGGCTTAGGGGGGTACACTAACTAGATATGGTAATCAAATTTCTCAACAACTCGAATTCTGCGAAATGACTTCCTCACGGAGAAGAGCCTTGCAGAAGCTAGAATGTTGTGGTGGTAGTGTTACATAATCTCTCTACTATTTAATCTCTTGATGGGAGTAATTTCACAAGATGTTTAATAAGGGTAGAAGCGATTGTTAGGCTTCCGGGATGGTATAGAAGTAATTATCCCATTTACTTTCTATGTCATCCACGTCTTCCTCTCGCCATCCCAAGGATGTTGAGCAATCCACTGGCCAAATTGTGCGAATTGTAGAAATGGTAATCTGGTCTGTATTGACCTTGACACTAGGCACCCAAATGTTGGCTCATTCTTAGGAGCGGAAGATAGTTTTGAGACCCTGGCTTGGGGGACACTAGTCATATCTGTTCGAATAAAACCAACCAGCTGTCGTTTGGCCATGTATCGAGGTGGCGGAGGAAGTCTATAATTCATAATAACTGCAGCTGCTTCCACAGATCGAGGGTGTCCGTTTCGTTAAGATTTCTGCAGAAGACTATAACAGTGGCTAAACGCCTAAGGTACCTGGTTGTGGAGTGATCTGAGACGTCAGTGAGGCGGTCGGACGTGTATGTCTGGGTGGGTGACGGTGGACGGATGATACGACACGTAGTAAATAAATGAGGGAAGTATCCTAGTGAGGGTAGGTGTGCCCAGTGGTGCTCAGACCCACCTCACCTCCAAAGCCTTAAGTAATCTCATGTGATGACACTTACTCACTTTACTAATAACAGAGGAGTACCGCGCGCTCTATCACCACGCCCTCTATCACCATTGCATGGGTGATGGAAGGATAACATAGCCTCTTTGTAACACGTCTCATATCACAGGTCTACCAAGCGTCTGTGATGGTAACTATACCAGTTGGGAAGTCGTACATTTTGCGTGAGAGGAATTTCACAGTGTTGACAAGACATTGTAGGAATTGGTTTGTGCGAGGTAAGCGTAGATTCTTTCGTGATATAATATTCGTGTATGACGAAAGAAAAGCCGTTCATTTCGCCATGTCTTGGAAGGGATTGTACTTCTGTGGATAGGAAAGTGGTTGACTGGCCGTAAACAAAGAGTTGTGATCGATGGTAACAAGTGGAGTGCCGCAAGGATCAGTCTTGGGTCCAGTTCTCTTTCTCATATATATATATATATATATATATATATATATATATATATATATATATATATATATATATATGTATATATATATATATATATATATATATATATATATATATATATATATATATATATATATATATATATATATATATTAATGATGCTGATACTAATGGGGTGCATTGCAAGGTATCGAAATTAACTGATAGCACGAAGCTAGGGAAATAAATCTACAGATGAGCTTGAATGTCTACAGTTTCGAACTGATATCTTCCACTGTCACAGACAGCCTCGAAAGGACCCAGTGGTCTATTGCTGTTTGAATTCCTTTTGTATTCCCTTTGTATTTGTAATTCTTTCTCTCTTTTTTTTTTAAACAGCTTTCGAAAGACCTTTTCATGTGATCACGGGTGTAGAATAGGATTGAAGACTTTTATTAGAGTCATAATAACAGAGGGTGGCTTATAAGGTCGCCGATCCCGTACCTTAGAGGGTAGAGGGCACTGCTTGTGTAAATCACTGTTGACGTATGGTTATTTATAGTGACCGCGACGCGACCTTTTAGCATCCCTGACCACTCACTGCCCACTCTCACAGGCACTGCCCTACATTACCACTCACTGCCCACTCTCACTCACAGGCACTGCCCTACATTACCACTCAACTGCCCACTCTCACTCACAGGCACTGCCCTACATTACCACTCACTGCCCACTCTCACTCACAGGCACTGCCCTACATTACCACTCACTGCCCACTCTCACTCACAGGCACTGCCCTACATTACCACTCACTGCCCACTCTCACAGGCACTGCCCTACATTACCACTCACTGCCCACTCTCACTCACAGGCACTGCCCTACATTACCACTCAACTGCCTACTCTCACTCACAGGCACTGCCCTACATTACCACTCAACTGCCCACTCTCACTCACAGGCACTGCCCTACATTACCATTCACTGCCCACTCTCATAGGCACCTCCCTACATTACCACTCACTGCCCACTCTCACAGGCACTGCCCTACATTACCACTCACTGCCCACTCTCACTCACAGGCACTGCCCTACATTACCACTCACTGCCCACTCTCACTTACAGGTACTGCCCTACATTACCACTCACTGCCCACTCTCACTCACAGGCACTGCCCTACATTACCACTCACTGCCCACTCTCACTCACAGGCACTGCCCTACATTACCACTCACTGCCCACTCTCACAGGCACTGCCCTACATTACCACTCACTGCCCACTCTCACTCACAGGCACTGCCCTACATTACCACTCACTGCCCACTCTCACTCACAGGCACTGCCCTACATTACCACTCACTGCCCACTCTCACTCACAGGCACTGCCTCTACATGCTACTCCTCACTCAAGGCACTGCCACATTACCCTCACTGCCACTCTCACTCACAGGCACTGCCCTACATTACCACTCACTGCCCACTCTCACTCACAGGCACTGCCCTACATTACCACTCACTGCCCACTCTCACTCACAGGCACTGCCCTACATTACCACTCACTGCCAGTCACTGCTTTCAGTCGTATGCTTATTCCGAGCCGATGGCAAATGCGTAACTTGGACGCATTTCTTTTTTGCATGTGCGTAAGGAGTGGACTTGTGGCGCGTCACGGAGTTGAAGAAGGATAAAGAGAACGGTTAACGGGCCATCAACTGGCTCCTGTGTAGGGCCATATATGGTAGCTGAGGCGTAAGGTGTGGTGAGGTAATGTGAGACGTGGCGAGGTGATGTTAGCTGTGGTTAGGTAATGGTGGACGTGGTGAGGTGATATTCTTTAGCTGTGGTGAGGTAATGTTGGAGGTGACTAGGTGATGTTAGCTGTGGTTAGGTAATGGTGGAAGTAGTAAGGTACTGTGAGACATGGTGAAGTGGTGTTAGCTTAGGTGAGGTGATGTTGTTAGCTGTGGTGAGGTGATGTTGTTAGCTGTGGTGAGGTGCTGTTGTTAGCTGTGGTGAGGTGATGTTGTTAGCTGTGGTGAGGTGATGTTGTTAGCCGTGGTGAGGTGATGTTGTTAGCTGTGGTGATTAGATGGTGTTAGCTGTGGTGAGGTGATGGTGTTAGCTGTGGTGAGGTGATGTTGTTAGCTGTGGTGAGATGACGTTAGCTGTGATGAGATGATGTTAGCTGTGGTTAGGACATGTTGGACGTGGTGAGGCGATGATGTTTAGCTGTGGAGAGGTGATTCTAGATGTGGTGAGGTAATGTGAGACGTGGCGAGGTGATATTAGCTGTGGTTAGGTAATGGTAGACGTGGTGCGTTGATACACACACACACACACACACACACACACACACACACACACACACACACACACACACACACACACACTCACCCGAAACTTCAACACCTCTCCCTGAACACGCCACACCACGCCTCCTCATCCTCCCAATGACCTATCCTTTACCTCCCTACAAAAAAAAAATGAAAGAAAAACCTACCCTTCCCTTTCCCCCCTCCCACTGCTAGCGCCCTCCACACCCAGCGCCCTCCACACCCAGCGCCCTCCACACCCAGCGCCCTCCACACCCAGCGCCCTCCACACCCAGCGCCCTCCACACCCAGCGCCCTCCACACCCAGCACCCTCCACACCCAGCGCCCTCCACACCCAGCGCCCTCCACACCCAGCGCCCTCCACACCCAGCGCCCTCCACACCCAGCGCCCTCCACACCCAGCGCCCTCCACACCCAGAGCCCTCCACACCCAGCGCCCTCCACACCCAGCGCCCTCCACACCCCCTTATCCTCTGTCGCTCCTCATCCTCTCCAGCTCAATGGCGTGTCGTCCCTGCGTTCCTCCCTCGGTCAGTATGTCAAGGTTTCCTCCTCCTCCTCCTCCTCCTCTGCTCCCAGGCTACATGGGACAACGAGCGTGCGTACACCAGGGAGGGACGTGAGCCTTGGCTGGGGCACCAGGACAGTGCCAGGCTACAGAGGGGGGAGGGAGGAAAAAAAAAAAAAGGAAGGTTTTGTATACACCAAAGCCACAGACAGAGATTCTCTGTGTAAACACCCCGCAAGTCACAGGAAGAGGTTTCATTTTGCCACAAGCCACAGATGTGGGTTGTATACACCTCCAAGCCACAGATAGGGATTATGTGTAGCCCCAAGCCACAGACAGGGGTTCTGTGTAGTCCCAAGCCACAGATGTGGGTTCTGTATAGACCTCCAAGTCACAGGAAGAGGTTTCATGTAGCCCCAAGCCACAGATGTGGGTTCTGTATACATCTCCAAGCCACAGATAGGGGTTCTGTGTAGCCCCCAAGCCACAGATAGGGGTTCTGTGTCGCCCCAAGCCACAGACAGAGGTTCTGTGTAGCCCCAAGCCACAGACAGAGGTTCTGTGTATCGTCAAGCCCCAGAACTGCAGGGGTTCTGTGTAACCCCAAGTCACACACTAGGGATCTGTACACCTCCAAGCCACAAACTGGAGTGCTATGTATCCCACAGCCACAGACGGGGACTATCTCTATATATTCCCAAGTTATAGACAGGATTCTGTGTATCCGTAAGTCACAGACAGGGGTATTATGTATTACTAAGCGACAGACAAGGGCTCTATGTATCCCTAAGCCACAGACAAGAGCCCTATGTATCCCAAAGCCACAGACAAGGGCTTTATGTATCCCTAAGCCACAGACAAGGGCTCTATGTATCCCTAAGCCACAGACAAGAGCTCTATGTATCTCTAAGCCACAGACAAGGGCTCTATATATCCCTAAGCCACAGACAAGGGCTCTATGTATCCCTAAGCCACAGACAAGAGCTCTATGTATCCCTAAGCCACAGACAAGAGCTCTATGTATCCCTAAGCCACAGACAAGGGCTCTATGTATCCCTAAGCCACAGACAAGGGCTCTATGTATCCCTAAGCCACAGACAAGAGCCCTATGTATCCCAAAGCCACAGACAAGGGCTTTATGTATCCCTAAGCCACAGACAAGGGCCCTATGTATCCGTAAGCCACAGACAAGGGCTCTATGTATCCCTGAACCACAGATACAGGTCCTGTGCACCTCAAGGCCACACACACACACACACACACACACACACACACACACACACACACAGAGCCAGGGGAGCACGGCGTGTCCCCTGTGTTTGAAAACTTTCCCCCCAAAGGTAAGTAAATGAAGGCGGGCGAGAGAATTTATGTGTTCTGTTGGGCAGGGCATATTTGGACGTGTCAAGGACACGCCTCCTTTGGCGTCACAGGTTTTGTAAACTTGCGTCAGAAGGTGGCGGTGTGTGGGGGGGGCTGTCCCGTGCAGCAGGGACAATAAAACAGGAGGAGGAGGAGGAGGGAGGAGCCACGGGCCTTGCAAGTGGATGGAGCAGCCTCCCTCCCTACCCTACGCTACCCGTCGTGTTCGAACACACGACCCGTACGCAGAGGGAGCTGGTGTACACCAGAGGTGATCGCCATGTGATTAACATTAGCGACGCTGGCTGGAATGACACACACGGTCTGAGGTGGGTGTTAGCGTGTCTCTAAACTACTACGGTACCTGCTGGTCTCTCTTGTCTACTGGGTTGGAAGATTTATTCGGTGTCGACTATGCGGTAAAGTAAGATTTATTCGGTTTTTACAGTGAAGCAAGATTTATTCGGTCTCTACTATGCGGTAAAGTAAGATTTATTCGGTCTCTACTATGCGGTAAAGTATGATTTATTCGGTCTCTACTGTGCGGTAAAGTAAGATTTATTCGGTCTCTACTATGCGGTAAAGTAAGATTTATTCGGTCTCTACTGTGCGGTAAAGTATGATTTATTCGGTCTCTACTGTGCGGTAAAGTATGATTTATTCGGTCTCTACTGTACGGTAAAGTATGATTTATTCGGTCTCTACTATGCGGTAAAGTACGATTTATTCGGTCTCTACTGTGCGGTAAAGTATGATTTATTCGGTCTCTACTATGCGGTAAAGTAAGATTTATTCGGTCTCTACTGTGCGGTAAAGTAAGATTTATTCGGTCTCTACTGTGCGGTAAAGTAAGATTTATTCGGTCTCTACTATGCGGTAAAGTAAGATTTATTCGGTCTCTACTGTGCGGTAAAGTAAGATTTATTCGGTCTTTACTGTGCGGTAAAGTAAGATTTATTCGGTCTTTACAGTGTAGCAAGATTTATTCGGTCTCTACTATGCGTTGTTGAGGTTAACACTGCAGGCCGTGATGCATTCACGGGTTGCCTGGGGTTTGAGCCCGCCCAGGTTCGACTCCAGGTTGCGCAATCGGCCCACAGTCAACCAGACTGTTCATCCTCTCCTGGTATCCTTAGGGATGGGGGAGAAATGATAATACCCACGTGTCTCCTGCGTGTCGTAGAGGGCGACGGAAGAGGGAGTTGGGGGGGTGGAGTGGGAGGTTGCGGTGAGGAAGGCATGGAAACCCTCCCTCCCTCTTGTATTATCACCTTCTGGAAACGGAAGAAGAAAAATGAGGCAAGTAATAATGTCTCGCCTTCAAGCCTCAGTAGTTAGTGCCTGATGCTCTACAACGGTAAGGTGGGAAATGGCGAGAGCAAGTATATTAAGAAGAAAAAGAATAATCATAGCTATTGGTCGTTAGATTCTTTTCATCTTTCTTCATTCCATCATTGTGATATTCCATTCTCGCTTTACCTCAACCGTATTCGGCCTTTCTGACGGTCATCATCATCTTCATCATCATCATCATCATCATCATCATCATCATCCCCCACCCCGCCTTCCTGGCTGTGGTTGCCGAAGGGAGTGGAGGTCGAGGTTGAGAAATTGACTGATGGAAGACTTGAGGTTAGAGTGACTGACTGACTGACTGACTGACTGACTGACTGAGTTTTGCCGCAATGGGACTCTGTGTGTGTGTGTGTGTGTGTGTGTGTGTGTGTGTGTGTGTGTGTGTGTGTGTGTGTGTGTGTGTGTGTGTGTGTGTGTGTGTGTGTGTGTGTGTGTGTGAGTGATTGTTTTATATTCCTACTTATGTGTTACGAGGAGAGAGTTTTACACTCGTGTTGCCCCGTCCCTTAACCTTGTGTGTGTGTTATATATATATATATATATATATATATATATATATATATATATATATATATATAGATAGATAGATAGATAGATAGATAGATAGATAGATAGATATAGCAAGCCAATTTTCGAGCCAGTAGTACGATAGTTCAGAAAATACTTATCTGAAATGATGATAATTCTATATAAGAATGATTCCAATGATTACTACGCCGTTGCTCATAATTTGAAGTGGGGAAAAAATGAAGTGTTTATCTCAGTGGAATGGAGACTTGGGAAAGATGAACGGAAGAACATATGTTATTGTGGTGATAATGTACCGTATTTATATCAGTCTTTTGTAGCAGCAAATAGTTTATATGTCTTCGAACCAACATTATGGTATGATGTACTTTCTCGTACATTGTATTCTATTTCCTACCATATCTTATGGATTTTGGCTTCAGTATCTTTGGATCTTGATGGCCCTGAAATTTCACAACGTGCATACATACATACACACAGCTTAAGGGGTGAGTTAGAGAAACAGTTTGTACGACTATAGATTATAAGGTTAACGTTGTATCAGGTCATGTAAGTTCCCTATACACACCAACACGATTAATATCCTTTTTATATTTCCATCTACATAAGCCTTCAGTGCACTCACAATCTTTCTCCCTTACATGACCCTATAGGTCAAATTCAGTCTTCCAGTTATCATCTTCAGTAAACGTCTCTTCCCAAATATCTAAACTCATCCAAAATGTCAAGTTCCTCAACTCTCTATCTGATCTCATAACCTGACTCTTTCCTTATCAAAAGATAGTATTCAATACCCCTCATTCGCATACACTCTTGGCATCCTCTCTCTCACGCACACACACACACACACACACATCATCATCATCCAAACCACCCACCAGTCTATGCAATTGTCCTTCTGATTTAAATGACAAGACACAGCATAATCTGCACACAACAGCTGTGTTAACTTCCATCCTTGTTTCCCCCATGACTAAGTGTCGTAAAACCAGTGTGTCGTCTCACCACCACCCTCACGCCCCGCACAGCACCTCATCCATAGGAAAACATTAAACACCAGCACCTGCTCATACCCTCCCTCATCCCCTTCCACTATTACAGTCCTTGAGAGTGTTCAAGTCTTCCATTCACAGTGTACAAAGTAAAGATTTCTTCCAAAGTGCCTTATTTCAATTCACTTTCTCCTATGCCTTTTGTCTGAAGCGAGACATGATATATATATATACGCCTGTTTTCCTTATGAAATATATCTCCAGTGTTTCTTTAAGTACTAGAATCGGATCTACACACCCTCGTTCGATCCCACATTATTCTTTACCAATAAGGGATCTACTGATATCCTCTGTTTCTAACACGATCGGTCACTATGTTACACCTTGCCAGCTGTGTGAAAGAGTCTTTCACCTCTGTGACTTATCTCTTTCTGTTTCCAGTGTTCCGTATTGTCTCGTTCATCTATATGTCTTTGGATATCAGCTCATCTTTCCCTCTGTACTTAAGAATGAAAGGTTTGCTGTTCACTATACACATCCAAGCCCCACAGACCTTTCCATGGTTTACTCCGGACGTTTCACATGCCTTGGTGGAGTCCACGTCGAACCCTGTATGGCACGTTGTTCATTTTCATTCTTTCCCGTCCACAACTTTCACTCTCCTGCATGTTCAGGCCCCGATCGCTCAAAATCTATTTCGCTCTCCATCCTTCCATCTCCAATTTGGTCTCCCGCTTCTCATTGTCCCTTCCTTTTCTGACACATATATCCTCATTCGTCAACCTTTCTACGCTCATTCTTTCCATATGCCCAAACCATTTCAGCACGACACCCTCTTCAGCTCTCTCAACCACACTCTTCTTATTACCACACATCTCTCTTACCCTTCCATCACTTACTGGGTCAAACCACCTCACCCCACATATTGTCCTCAAACATCTCATCTCCAACACATCCACATGAAGGAAGATAACACACTGTCCTGAAGAAGTGTGAAGATTAACACCACACTTAATGGAGATGAAATGATCTATTTCATAATCTAACACAGTTACTGTATTGGATTAGAGTATAGATATCTCATTTATCTCCATGAAGCGTGGCATTAAACTGTATGTATGTGTGTGTGTGTGTGTGTGTGTGTGTGTGTGTGTGTGTGTGTGTGTGTGTGTGTAGCACAAACAAGCAGTCAAGTCACGTGACACAAAAGGTTGAGAGCAGCGCAGGTACCACGTCGCCACCTAACCTTACCCTGAGAGAGGGGTCTGGCACAACTTGACCCGGTTCTTTATGATGCCGGGGCACAGACTGGGTCCGTCCCCTCCCTGCCTGTGTCCTAGAGGAAGTCTAGCTCCGGGAGGGAGAGAGGAAGTATCCCTCCAGGTCACGAAATGCCTGAGGTCGAGAGGCGTAACTGTGACCGTCAACGGTGTCACAGAGATCATGTGGCGGTCACGAAAGCCACGTATTAAGTCCATCATTCCTGCTGCTCTCGAAGGGTTAGGTTATGTACGAGAACCGTCGACTCCACGTCATACTCTTCCACCACCTCCTTCCCTCCCTCCCTCCCTCCTCCTCCTCCTCCTCCTCCTCCTCCTCCTCCTCCTCCTCCTCCTCCTCCTCCTCCTCCTCCTCCTCCTCCACCTCCTTCCTCCTCCTCCCTCGCATTACGACACCCACGTCGGATCAGGAAGCCCCCACAACCGTGAACTGCTCGTCATACTCTTCTTCTCTTCCTCCTCCTCCTCCTCCTCCTCCTCCTCCTCCTCCTCTTCCTCCTCCTCCTCCTCCTCCTCCTCCTCCTCCTCCTCCTCCCTCGCAGTACGACACCCACGTCGGATCAGGAAGCCACAACAACCGTCAACTCCTCGTCATACTCTTCTTCTCCTCCTCCTCCTCTTCTTCCTCCTCCTCCTCCTCCTCCTCCTCCTCCTCCTCCTCCTCCTCCTCCTCTTCCTCCTCCTCCTCCCTCGCAGTACGACACCCACGTCGGATCAGGAAGCCACAACAACCGTGAACTCCTCGTCATACTCTTCTTCTCCTCCTCCTCCTCCTCTTCTTCCTCCTCCTCCTCCTCCTCCTCCTCCTCCTCCTCCTCCTCCACCTCCTTCCTCCTCCTCCCTCGCAGTACGACACCCACGTCGGATCAGGAAGCCACAACAACCGTCAACTCCTCGTCATACTCTTCTTCTCCTCCTCCTCCTCTTCTTCCTCCTCCTCCTCCTCCTCCTCCTCCTCCTCCTCCTCTCCTCCCTCGCAGTACGACACCCACGTCGGATCAGGAAGCCCCCACAACGGCGAATGCCACCAAGAATGCGGCAGGACGAGCGAACATCATAAAATGCCATCATCATCACCATCATCACACAGCCTTGCTTATTATCCCTTCCCCTCCACAGCGGATCCTTTCTACTTCCCTTATGGGCCGCTTTTAAGGCAACTTCCGTCCTGCTGCTATTCATCTCGAGTTCCTCAATCCATAGTTAGCATGAGACGTACGTGGCCCTTTTCCTTTTGTCTCCCGGCCAGTACTCCATGATTACCGTGATGGGTCCCTGGGTTCACCTAGTGTTAGACACAGATGGCGTGGCACGGCCCGAACTCGCTCGGCACCGTGGGATGTGTGTTTGAATCACTGGGTCAGCCTCGCGTTGCCCTTAGCTGGCAGTTGGGGCAACTCTTGTCTGTCTTCTGTCACCTGGCGCTGCTCACGCTGGATCGGGTTTCGCCCGCTACCGTCCACAGCTACTTCCTCGTCTGCCACTGTTGGTCACTTCCCTTCGTCAGTAGTTGGGTTTGGTGCTTCGCTAGACCATTGCGAGTTGCCTGCAGGTGTTTGACATATTCTTGAGCTTGTTTGATACCGTCTACAGCCGGTGTGGCACGCTCCTAGCTCACTGTCTACTGTCTACAGCTGGTGTGACACGCTCCTAGCTCACTGTCTACCGTCTACAGCTGGTGTGACACGCTCCTAGCTCACTGTCTACCGTCTACAGCTGGTGTAACACGCTCCTAGCTCACTGTCTACCGTCTACAGCTGGTGTGACACGCTCCTAGCTCACTGTCTACCGTCTACAGCTGGTGTGACACGCTCCTAGCTCACTGTCTACCGTCTACAGCTGGTGTGACACGCTCCTAGCTCACTGTCTACCGTCTACAGCTGGTATGACACGCTCCTAGCTCACTATCTACCGTCTACAGCTGGTATGACACGCTCCTAGCTCACTGTCTGCCGTCTACAGCTGGTATGACGCTCCTAGCTCACTGTCTACCGTCTACAGCTGGTGTGACACGCTCCTAGCTCACTGTCTACCGTCTACAGCTGGTGTGACACGCTCCTAGCTCACTGTCTACCGTCTACAGCTGGTGTGACACGCTCCTAGCTCACTGTCTTCCGTCTACAGCTGGTGTGACACGCTCCTAGCTCACTGTCTACCGTCTACAGCTGGTGTGACACGCTCCTAGCTCACTGTCTACCGTCTACAGCTGGTGTGACACGCTCCTAGCTCACTGTCTACCGTCTACAGCTGGTGTGACACGCTCCTAGCTCACTGTCTACCGTCTACAGCTGGTGTGACACGCTCCTAGCTCACTGTCTACCGTCTACAGCTGGTATGTCCCGTTATTCAGCCAGACGGCCGGCACGGGCGGTAAACATCTGGAATTAGATCAGATAATAGCAAAAAAGAGCCACAGAGAGAGAGAGAGAGAGAGAGAGAGAGAGAGAGAGAGAGAGAGAGAGAGAGAGAGAGAGAGAGAGAGAGACAGTAGAAAACGAAGCAAGAGAAAGAGATGGAATGGACGAGGAAGAAAACGGGCGAGGAGATTGTATCGCGTTGGGGGTTGGGTGGGTGGGTGGATGGGTTTGGGGGTTTGGGTGGGTGGATGGGTTGGATGGGGTGGGTGGGTGGATGGGTTGGGTTGGGGGAGGGTGATTAGCGGGGCAGTAATGGGAGAGGAGGGTAGTGGCAGCCAGGGTTGATGGCTGCCAGACCCTGGCTACGGGTCTCATTTGAGGGCGTGATGGCCACTGACTCGCTCGTCTTCACGTCTCACTTGTCTTCAGGGTTGTGGCGGGCTGGGCACGGGCGGGGTAAGGAAGCCTCGCTCCTTAATTGTGGAAGGGAGAGTGGCGTGGAAAAAAAATAAAAAAAGAATGGGGAGGGGAATACACGCGCGCACTCGGGTGCAAAACTCTCTCTCTCTCTCTCTCTCTCTCTCTCTCTCTCTCTCTCTCTCTCTCTCTCTCTCTCTCTCTCTCTAAAGAGAGAGAGAGAGGGGTTTTGCCTGCAGGCTGCTCCTGAGTGACATTATTTACGTGTGTTGTCGTCCTAAATGTTGGTGTGTGGCGGTGTTGCTCGTCATAATGATCTGTTTGTTTGTCTACTCTCCCCGCTGTGAGCTCCTGTGCTTCTTATCTCGTAAAGTATAACGAGAGAGAAGCCTTCCTATCTGTCTATCTACCTACCTGTCTGTCAGTCTGTGTATGATACGAGTGAGTGTGTGTGTGTGTGTGTGTGTGTGTGTGTGTGTGTGTGTGTGTGTGTGTCTGTGTGTGTGTGTGTACCATTTGTGATTACTTATTTGTGTATTACTGAAAGAGAGAATTTTACACTCGTGTGTGTGTGTGTGTGTGTGTGTGTGTGTGTGAATATTTATTACCTGTGCATTACGGAGGGAGAGAGAGAGAGAGAGAGAGAGAGAGAGAGAGAGAGAGAGAGAGAGAGAGAGAGAGAGAGAGAGAGAGAAGAAAGAAAACACACTCGTTGTTGCGTGTAAACATTCTGGATAATGCCATCCTATGTTATTAGTAATATCATCTGGGTAATTGTTACTTTGTCCCATTGGATGTGTTTAAAACTCTCTCTCTCTCTCTCTCTCTCTCTCTCTCTCTCTCTCTCTCTCTCTCTCTCTCTCTCTCTCTCTCTCTCTCTCTACACCCGAGTTACATGAGCCTGACCTGATCTTCGTCAAGCTTGTTCTTGTACACAGTGACCGTCGAAGCCTTTTTTATAAACTTTTAAGTACCTTTGTTACATCACATCTTAATCCTCTCCTTTCTGAAGTAAATGTTAAGTTATAGGGTGTCCAGATGGCTTTCATTCCCAGTATGTCTGTATTATAAGGTGTCCAGATGGCTTTCATTCCAGTATGTCTGTACTTAGTCTTTTCTTTCTTAATCTTTCCAGGTAAGATGACCCACAGTGAGCAGTGTCGTGTCTTCAAGGTGTCGCTGCATGAGTGAGTTCCCGAAATGAGAATTATCTTTTTTCTTCGCCCAGAGTTGAGTTCGAGTGATTTACTCACGAAGATATATTCTCTTCCTATTCTTCACTGCTTTTTACCCACTCCTTACTTGGGTTTAGGTCATGAGAGACTAGTATCACTCATTTTTTTTTGTCTCTTTCTCCTCATTTCTCTCATTAGATTAACAAAGTTCACGCTGGGTTTGTTTTATTCTAAGGGGGGGGGGTACAGCTTTGCACTTCCTTATATCAAATTCCATTTGCCACTCGTGAGGCTAATCGATTAGGTAATCTTAAAGCCATTTTGTAGCTGAAGACGTTCAGTTAGTGTTGTACCTTTAGTTCTGAGTTCAGCGTCGTCTGTAGATAGTGAAATATTGTATTAATGCCCCCATTATCATCGAAGTCGTTGAAGACCATGAAATGAAAACAGGTCCCTAGACGTGTCCCTGGGGTACGCCACTTGTCACGTTTTCCAATTCATAACCTTGACCACCAGTCACTTCTCTTTGTTGATGGCCAGTATACCAATTTATTAACCACTGAAGTAAAAACCCCCAGCAATACCAAGGGACTATTCTTAGATCGATGGAGGATCGTATCGAAAACCATTAAAAAGAATTTAGAAAAATTGGACATAAACTGATATTACGATATCCTGTTGGCTCGTAGGAGAAAGAGCTTTTACTTATATCCAGCCATTTTTAGTTATGTATTCATCTAACCAATATCATTTTAACCTTACCACCTTATTATACCTTTATATCCACAAGAGGAAAAGGGGGTCAGGTTGCCATGGTAGTAGAATTCAGTCCAAAATCCGATCCTACATCCAGTGTCCGATTCCAGACAGTCACCTGTTAATACATACGTTGAGCGCGGGAGTGGTCTGTCTGTTTACGAATGCCACGGAACATTGAGTCGATAGATATCTTGTACGCTCTGATCCTACATCCCGATTAGTTCAACACGATTCTGGTGGTGAAGTAGATCCTTTTTTGCTCTTTAATCTATCTGTTTACATGTGTAACCCTCCTCTAATGCATCCAATTACAAAGATAAGAGTACATAATCTCGTGCCTACAGGCTTATCCAGACGTACTAATGTTACGATCAGATACCAAGTTCGGGAAACGATGTGGAACTGGTCATTAAACACAGTTCTATCTCCGTGTGTACATATTCATGCAGTTTCATTCCGACATTTGTCTACATTCTCATTGTTTTTTCCATGCTTACGTCCCTATCTTTTAGAGTATGATGATATGAAGTACGTATGATAATGGCTTTCAGTGGGTATGGTAATGGCTTGCTATACGTATGGTAATGGGTATGGTAATGGCTTGCTATACGTATGGTAATGGCTTGCTATACGTATGGTAATGGCTTCAGTATGCGTACATGCCCGCGAAGAATCAAATACCTTATATTGCTGCAGCGTGTGACTGCATCAGTCTCGAATGCCTCCTTAGTGTTAATTTCAAGACAGCTTAAAGAATCATGGTGTAATCCACTTATACATGCAAAATGCAGTTGAGTTATGTTTGTTCAGAGACGAATAGTTTCAACCTTGAGTTGCGTCGTCTCAAATGAAAACGAAATTAAGACTTAACATATTTGTACTGTTGTACTTTGCTCCCCATTTTCGTTATTAGTGCCGTCTAGACGACCTAATAGAAAATGTTTTGAGACTTTAACTTTAGACCTACAGACAGACGTGCACGTTCCAACCCTACGTAGAGAATGGGATCACTTAACCCTCTGTACAAGAGACCTGATTCCATTTACTGGTAATTGCTTTAACACCTCGAAAACAAAAAGATTCCAAGTCAAATCCCAGTGTACGTTAGTTTGATTATCTGTACGATATCTTAATTCATATGCGCACGATAACAACTCTTCACGCTCGAAAACTCTAAATATGAAAAGGCAAAGTTTACGATAACACCACGTGTAACTTAATCCCATAACGTATGATTACAGTCCTTAAGTGAGGTAATTTGTCATCATCAAACCATCCAGTATGACCAACGAATTCTGTAAAAAAAAAAAAAATCATTCCTTAAATGTGATGGCAACACTTAACACATGATGGTTACAATTAATTCTTTGAAATAATTGCGATACGACCTCTCTCCCTCCCCCTCACCCACCATGTATATGTAATCTGTCGTTGATGATATGGATTTATAAATCTAAGTCTAATAATCGAGTAACTGCTAAACAATAGCAGTTCACACATAACGGAACGCATCACAATGTTTGAAAAATATAAAAAAAAAAAGTATATTGTCTCTTAAACGAACAAACTATATCATGACTAGCGAGGCTTTTTTTTTTTTACACCACTGGGTTAATGAGAACTGGGAGAAATTACCTAACATCATTTACACTGAAGAACAAAATGTCATGAGAACTTGTTTTGGACCGTCTTTACGTCATGAGGTCCCGAGAGTCGTGAGAATTAGGGAGGGTCTGTTGATATATCCCCCTCCTCCCCGCCACGTAAACAATGCGCTAAGTCCTCATGTCGTCGTAGAGGAACTCATTTTAAGAATATGTTTATTGCCAAAGCTTTGAGTGTTTCACCATTCTGTAGGTACGATGATAGGAAGCCATGAATGCTATAGTTTTCGTACAGGTATACGTAATGGCGGGAGTACGTCAAACTGGTGCACTGTGTTTGAAATGTGAGGCTGTGGCAATCAAGGTTGCTTCGAATCGATGGCGTAAGGAACTTCTTAGTGCAGTTGATTCTCTGTCTGAGCTAATGAGACAAATTAATCTTTATCTCAAGTTACCGTACGATTTCTTAGTCGAGGTATGAGTGGAGGTCTTAGCAGTTTTGTAAGTAGTGTTTTGCATGCCATTTACATTTTTACTACCGTTCTAATATATTTCTTTCAAACTATTCGCCATTTCCGCATTAGCAAGGTAGCGTTAAGAACAGAGGACTGGGCCTCTGAGGGAATATCCTCACCTGGCCCCTTTCTCTGTTCCTTCTTTTGGAAAATTAAAAAAAAAGGATTCGTCGTAAGATCCCATGTTAAAAACCCTTAATGATTTTTCTAATTTGTACGCCTTTAGGATTCCTAATGGCCCTTCTTTTTTTTTTTACATTTGTATAAACTGAAATCACTTTACCATCTTTATCTTCACAATCTCCTCTTGACTTACGATCCGAATTAACATTTCATCTTCATTTGGTGTTATCGGCAAATTTATTTACGCTGGTGTTTGCTAGTATCCGTACGTACGTACTATTTTATCTATAACGCTTCCCTTATTTGCTTAAAAGAATTCTGAGGTCTCCTTTCAAACGTCCATTTTACACTGTCGTTAACGGAATTGGTTGTACGGTGGCCCATATAAGGTTGGAGGGTGAATGGTGGATGAGGGTGACATGATGGCCTAGATGGTGTTGGAGGGTGAGGGGTGGATGAGGGTGACATCGAGGTCCAGGTAAGGTTAGAGGATGAGGTGTGGATGAGGGTGACATGGTGGTCCAGGTGAGGTTGAAGGATGAGGAGTGGATGAAGGCTGGCAAAAGTATCCAGGTGAGGTAGACAGATGGGTTCGTTTTCTTCCCAGTTTTCGAAGTATTTCTACGATTTACATATTTTTTTTTTCCTTTATTCTTTAGCCATACCTCTAGCACCCGGTTGTTTCACGATGCCGTAGCCACCATTACCACCACTATTTCAGCTGGCCTGGCTAGACGACGTGGTCGCCTCAGCCCCAGTAGATAAAACCTCGCCACGGACCATCGGGGTCTCCTCTTATCTGTCCTTCTCATGTACTCCCCATGTTGTACCCCCCTACCAAGCGCGCACATCAATCACGCCAGAAAATGCGTCCCAGTTTTCGGTGAATCGTATCGCATCCTCCTTCACTATATTTGGAGGGACGTCTTTGACGCCAATCGTTCTGATTCGCCCTTCATTGCCGGACTCCCTTTCTTTGCCATAGGGCTACTCGGTACTTGGGTCTCTCTCTCTCTTCCTCCCAAACGCCCTTATAGCTGTCCTTTACTTGCCTGAATTCATTCCCCCTCAGCGCGGAGGTAGATAAACAGGGTTCGACTCCATTACATGACACGGTCCGGTCTAACCTCCTCCTCACCGGAATCGTCCGACCCTCAGACCCACCTAGACAAACAAGCCTCCACCTTTATTCTTCCCATCCTTATCTCACCCGAGGATACCGGACAGGTGAGACAGACTTGCCTTTCTCCCTGCGCTGCCGTCCTGACTTATCTCTCCCTTGCCGCCTCCTGGGCCTCATCACGTACCACGTCCTGGCTACAGCCGTCTTTCAACTTGGGGAGAACGAGTTTCTTCCACATCCCCTCCGCCCAGTACTGGCCATATCTTGATTTCTGAACCTCTGGACTCGACTCTCTTTCTCTCCCTCACCCTCCCTCACCCCACACACCCGACGGCGACGCCACCACAACACCCTCACTCATCCTATACCAATCACACTCCAGTCATCCCCTTCCTTCCCCTCTCGTATTTGCTCGTTGGTTACGCCACTGGAGGGAAGGCGCACCACCTGCAAGTCAGACATCAAGCAAGCCAGAGCTCCTGGAGTTTGGAGAATCAGATCAAACTTAACTCGGGTACAAACGCTGACCTCCCTGGCCCCTCTGGGCGTAGCTGAGCCACATCCTATATGACTTGACTCTCGCCTCACGCGTTCATTGTACCACTGAAGGAAAATCAAACGGATTAGTCCGACATGAACGGATGGCGTCCTTGGCCTGCGCTGTGAGTCGTACATTAAATGGTGGTCCTGCGAATGATTTACGGTCTCGTCTCGTACGGTAATTTCCACCTAATTGGACGATAATTTCCAGGTGAGAGATTACTAGATATTTTTTTTAACATGGGTGTTAACAGTGGCAAAGTTCCAGCCCAATGGAACTTTTACTTTGAAGAAATGACATTAGAAAAAGGTATTCCATAATTCTACTGTGTATTACTTTCGTTGATTTTGGATGAAAGTTGTTAGGACCAATTATTTTAATTACGTTCACTTGGATTAATACCTTATCTTAATTACTTTCAACGTCCTTAGACGAATGTTATAAGGATCTATTAATTCCTTTCATTATTCTAGGATGAAAGTTGATAAGACCTGTTATCTTAGTCACCTTCAGTCTGCTATAATGCTGCTGCCGCATCTGTATCTCGATCGTGTCTTTAGAAGATGTTACAAAATATCCGCTAACATTAGCGCTACAGACTAGAGTTATCTGCTGAGGTTAGCGTGCATGATTAACACATCAGAGATGTGACTCCTTTGCCGTATCTTCATTACACAGAGCCAGTTAAGTGGGTAACAGCTCCCTTCATTCGATAGTAAACCATAAGACTTATTTTTATTCTTATTGATGAATCAAAGAAAAAACTCTTTGCCCGTCTTGATTACACAGACCCAATTGATTTTCTATGGGAACCATCAGACCCATAAGACTTGTATATATATTTTTGCATTAATCTTATTATTTTCAGAGATAAACGCCTCATAATGACCTTTATATTAACGTATAGATATTCTTGTTGTTGTTGTTCTTGTTCTTGTTGTAGGTAAAATAACGAAAGGCGTTTCTACAATGATTGTTATTAATCTCAGTGAGTTTGATGTAAACAATTTTCTTTGACAACAAACAGACATTTCTATATCTCGCTCTGCTGCAGGTCTTGACACCGACCCTCTCTGTTGCCCACTTGTACAGCTGTATCCTCAACTGTTCCCCGCGTGACACAGAACCACAGGCTGCCTGCCCCCAGCAGCAGAAAGGCATAGAAATAGAGATTTTTTTCTCATCAGTAGACACAGTAACATAACCACCTTTTACCTCCAGTAACACAAAACATATTAGTTGTCCCTCATCACTGATCGAAATCGTGGGTTCACCTGCGTCAAGATAGAGGCACAGAGATTATCCCTAATGATCGACAAACACAGAACCAGTGATCATCCACAGAATCAGACAAACACAGAACCAGTGACTATCCACATAATCAGATATACACAGAACCACTGGTCATCCACAGAATCAAACAAACACTGAACCAGTGGTCATCCACAGAATCAAACAGAACCAGTGACTATCCACAGAATCAAACACAGAACCAGTGATCATCCACAGAATCAAACAAACACACAGAACCAGTGGTCATCCATAGAAACAAACACAGAACCAGTGGTCATCCACAGAATCAGACAAACACAGAACCAGTGGTCATCCACAGTATCAGACATACACAGAACCAGTGGTCATCCACAGTATCAGACATACACAGAACCAGTGGTCATCCACAGTATCAGACATACACAGAACCAGTGGTCATCCACAGTATCAGACATACACAGAACCAGTGGTCATCCACAGTATCAGACATACACAGAACCAGTGGTCATCCACAGTATCAGACATACACAGAACCAGTGGTCATCCACAGTATCAGACATACACAGAACCAGTGGTCATCCACAGTATCAGACATACACAGAACCAGTGGTCATCCACAGTATCAGACATACACAGAACCAGTGGTCATCCACAGTATCAGACATACACAGAACCAGTGGTCATCCACAGTGTCAGACATACACAGAACCAGTGGTCATCCACAGTATCAGACAACCACAAAACATCAACAGGATTAGCTCATTTCCCATTGACGGACGGGAGAGGAGATGCCACATGTATTTAGCGTCTGGTTCCCCCCGGTGGACGTAACAGATAACTCCTTTCTGCCTCCTGTGTTTGGGCCATAGAAGATGTCAGAAGAAAACGGTGGTTGGCCAGAGCATCTTGAATTAGACTGGGGATGAAACAGATCCCTCGTTCACTTCAGTGTTAATCATGACAGACGTCTCTATTTCTGTCTCGCGTGTACGGTGCCTGTAAGCCTTCCTTCCCTCCCGTCTGTGCCTCGCTCCTCTCTCGTGCTGGCCAACCCAGCGATTCGAGTGGTTCCCGTTCCCCCCCCCCCCCCCCCACCCAGCGATTTGAGTGGTTCCCGTGGTGTCCCCAGCGATTCGAGTGGTTCCCGTGGGCCCCCCAGCGATTCGAGTGGTTCCCGTTTGGCCCCCCAGCGATTCGAGTGGTTCCCGTGGGGCCCCAGCGTTTCGAGTGGTTCCCGTGGGGCCCCCAGCGATTCGAGTGGTTTCCGTGGGGACCCCCAGCGATTCGAGTGGTTCCCATGGGACCCCCAGCGATTCGAGTGGTTCCCGTGGGGACCCCCAGCGATTCGAGTGGTTCCCGTGGGGTCCCCAGCGATTCGAGTGGTTCCCGTTGGGCCCCCAGCGATTCGAGAGGTTCCCGTGGGGTCCCCAGCGATTCGAGAGGTTCCCGTGGGGTCCCCAGCGATTCGAGAGGTTCCCGTGGGGTCCCCAGCGATTCGAGTGGTTCCCGTGGGTCCCCAGCGATTCGAGAGGTTCCCGTGGGGTCCCCAGCGATTCGAGTGGTTGGTTCTCGTGAGGTGTTCGTACCGTGTCTCCCGACGGGTCTTCGATGCCACGCGAGGCCTCGGGAAGGCCCAGGTGGTGAGAATAAAGCCATGGGTATCTGTTCCTTTGACTGGAGGGACGACTGAACAGGAGTTGAAGACTTTGGGAAGAGGTTCAGTTGGAGGGTTCCTGGGAGTGATGTTTGGAGGGACGAATGAAGTGGAGTTGAAGACTTTGGGAGGGATTAGTTGGAAGGTTCTTGGGAGTGTTGTTTGGAGGGACGGGTTAATAGGAGTTGAGGACTTTTAGGGAGGAGTTCGTTGGAGAGGTCATGGGAGTGTTGCTTGGAGGGACAGGTTAACAGGAGTTGAAGACTTTTAAAAGAGGTTCATTGGAAGGAAGTTTGGCGAGTGTTGGTTGGAGGGTTATGAACAGTTTAGAAAGGGAGAAGGAGTCTGTCTATTGAAGTGTTCCTGATGAACAAGAACAGGTTTGCTGAAGAGAAGGAGGAGAAGGAGGAGCCTCACCCGAGTTCAACGCTTCAGCTCTAGTGTCAAACACGCTGGTATATACTGTAGACGTCGTCAGTTCTTTACATGTCTCCAAAGCCGAGTTGCAGAGGGACATGATCTTGCCGCCCTTCTCCTTCGTGCATACGTTCTGACGCACCTCTTCTGCTGCTGCTCCCGAGAAATGACCACATTTACGAGGGTAAAAAGAAAAAAAAAAATGGAGTGACATGGATTAATGACGTTCTTATTAGCTAATGAACATTAACAAGACTAATGAGAGGGTTGTAGAATTTTTGAATCTTTTACGTTGTTGTGGACCAGGTGTGTGTGTGTGTGTGTGTGTGTGTGTGTGTGTCTTGCTAAGACTATGGCAGATCAAAGCGACGCTGACTCGCTCTTGAATCTCGCCTTTTTTTTACACATAGCCAGGAACAGTGGATCCTCCGGAGGCTGACAGCGAAGAGCAAATAGGGATGAGAAGCAAGAGGGGCGCGCGAGTGTGCAGCCCGTGAGAAAGCGAGTGGATGACTTAATTAAGAAGGAATGGTCTGTAGACTCCTCGTAAACTGCGATGGCACAAATAGCATCAGGCCCCGTGTGTGTGTGTGTGTGTGTGTGTGTGATGTGCGTGTGTGTGTGTGTGTGTGTGTGTGTGCGTGCGTGTGTGTGTGTGTGAGGGGAAGTGGCTCTTGTCTATTCTACTCCTTGGACGTATTTGTGGTGTGGCTTCCATCTCATATATATATATATATATATATATATATATATATATATATATATATATATATATATATATATATATATATATATATATATATAAGCGATAAGCGAGTATATTTAACCCAAAGGCTCATTCACTCGTGCTTGATGCTCTCCCACATGCGCAAGAAACATCGAACGTACATAAAGAATACGTATATATAAATATGAACGTTTGTTCCTTCATTCGTTCATAAGTGGATAGCATCATCTTGAAATTCCATTGTTCCAGCCTGGCATTGTTCCAGCCTGGCATTGTTCCAGCCTGGCATTGTTCCAGCCTGCCATTGTTCCAGCCTGCCATTGTTCCAGCCTGGCATTGTTCCAGCCTGCCATTGTTCCAGCCTGCCATTGTTCCAGCCTGGCATTGTTCCAGCCTGGCATTGTTCCAGCCTGGCATTGTTCCAGCCTGGCATTGTTCCAGCCTGGCATTGTTCCAGCCTGGCATTGTTCCAGCCTGCCATTGTTCCAGCCTGGCATTGTTCCAGCCTGGCATTGTTCCAGCCTGGCATTGTTCCAGCCTGGCATTGTTCCAGCACCTACACTTCCCAGGGTCTGCATATTGTCCTTGAGCCACCATTGTCGCAGCTTTGCATTGTCGCAATCCAGACGTCTGTATGAGAGCTTCGTAATGATGAAATCACATTTCATTAATGCCTCGTGAATAACCAGACAGATTTTTATAAGTAAGAAAAATAAGTAAATGTCGTAAGATGTCAATGCATCTATCTCTCCCAGTCTCTCTCTTGCAGGGATGTGGTGTTTCCTCCCTGTATCTCTCTTGTAGTGATGTGGTGTCTCCACCCTGTATCTCTCTTGTAGTGATGTGGTGTCTCCCCCAGTCCCTTTCGTAGTGATGTGGTGTCTCCCCCAGTCCCTTTCGTAGTGATGTGATGTCTCTCCCAGTCCCTTTCGTAGTGATGTGGTGTCTCCCCCAGTCCCTTTCGTAGTGATGTGGTGTCTCCCCCAGTCCCTTTCGTAGTGATGTGGTGTCTCCCCCAGTCCCTTTCGTAGTGATGTGGTGTCTCTCCCAGTCCCTTTCGTAGTGATGTGGTGTCTCCCCCAGTCCCTTTCGTAGTGATGTGGTGTCTCCCCCAGTCCCTTTCGTAGTGATGTGGTGTCTCCCCCAGTCCCTTTCGTAGTGATGTGGTGTCTCCCCCAGTCCCTTTCGTAGTGATGTGGTGTCTCCCCCAGTCCCTTTCGTAGTGATGTGGTGTCTCCCCCAGTCCCTTTCGTAGTGATGTGGTGTCTCCCCCAGTCCCTTTCGTAGTGATGTGGTGTCTCCCCCAGTCCCTTTCGTAGTGATGTGGTGTCTCCCCCAGTCCCTTTCGTAGTGATGTGGTGTCTCCCCCAGTCCCTTTCGTAGTGATGTGGTGTCTCCCCCAGTCCCTTTCGTAGTGATGTGGTGTCTCCCCCAGTCCCTTTCGTAGTGATGTGGTGTCTCCCCCAGTCCCTTTCGTAGTGATGTGGTGTCTCCCCCAGTCCCTTTCGTAGTGATGTGGTGTCTCCCCCAGTCCCTTTCGTAGTGATGTGGTGTCTCCCCCAGTCCCTTTCGTAGTGATGTGGTGTCTCCCCCAGTCCCTTTCGTAGTGATGTGGTGTCTCCCCCAGTCCCTTTCGTAGTGATGTGGTGTCTCCCCCAGTCCCTTTCGTAGTGATGTGGTGTCTCCCCCAGTCCCTTTCGTAGTGATGTGGTGTCTCCCCCAGTCCCTTTCGTAGTGATGTGGTGTCTCCCCCAGTCCCTTTCGTAGTGATGTGGTGTCTCCCCCAGTCCCTTTCGTAGTGATGTGGTGTCTCCCCCAGTCCCTTTCGTAGTGATGTGGTGTCTCCCCCAGTCCCTTTCGTAGTGATGTGGTGTCTCCCCCAGTCCCTTTCGTAGTGATGTGGTGTCTCCCCCAGTCCCTTTCGTAGTGATGTGGTGTCTCCCCCAGTCCCTTTCGTAGTGATGTGGTGTCTCCCCCAGTCCCTTTCGTAGTGATGTGGTGTCTCCCCCAGTCCCTTTCGTAGTGATGTGGTGTCTCCCCCAGTCCCTTTCGTAGTGATGTGGTGTCTCCCCCAGTCCCTTTCGTAGTGATGTGGTGTCTCCCCCAGTCCCTTTCGTAGTGATGTGGTGTCTCCCCCAGTCCCTTTCGTAGTGATGTGGTGTCTCCCCCAGTCCCTTTCGTAGTGATGTGGTGTCTCCCCCAGTCCCTTTCGTAGTGATGTGGTGTCTCCCCCAGTCCCTTTCGTAGTGATGTGGTGTCTCCCCCAGTCCCTTTCGTAGTGATGTGGTGTCTCCCCCAGTCCCTTTCGTAGTGATGTGGTGTCTCCCCCAGTCCCTTTCGTAGTGATGTGGTGTCTCCCCCAGTCCCTTTCGTAGTGATGTGGTGTCTCCCCCAGTCCCTTTCGTAGTGATGTGGTGTCTCCCCCAGTCCCTTTCGTAGTGATGTGGTGTCTCCCCCAGTCCCTTTCGTAGTGATGTGGTGTCTCCCCCAGTCCCTTTCGTAGTGATGTGGTGTCTCCCCCAGTCCCTTTCGTAGTGATGTGGTGTCTCCCCCAGTCCCTTTCGTAGTGATGTGGTGTCTCCCCCAGTCCCTTTCGTAGTGATGTGGTGTCTCCCCCAGTCCCTTTCGTAGTGATGTGGTGTCTCCCCCAGTCCCTTTCGTAGTGATGTGGTGTCTCCCCCAGTCCCTTTCGTAGTGATGTGGTGTCTCCCCCAGTCCCTTTCGTAGTGATGTGGTGTCTCCCCCAGTCCCTTTCGTAGTGATGTGGTGTCTCCCCCAGTCCCTTTCGTAGTGATGTGGTGTCTCCCCCAGTCCCTTTCGTAGTGATGTGGTGTCTCCCCCAGTCCCTTTCGTAGTGATGTGGTGTCTCCCCCAGTCCCTTTCGTAGTGATGTGGTGTCTCCCCCAGTCCCTTTCGTAGTGATGTGGTGTCTCCCCCAGTCCCTTTCGTAGTGATGTGGTGTCTCCCCCAGTCCCTTTCGTAGTGATGTGGTGTCTCCCCCAGTCCCTTTCGTAGTGATGTGGTGTCTCCCCCAGTCCCTTTCGTAGTGATGTGGTGTCTCCCCCAGTCCCTTTCGTAGTGATGTGGTGTCTCCCCCAGTCCCTTTCGTAGTGATGTGGTGTCTCCCCCAGTCCCTTTCGTAGTGATGTGGTGTCTCCCCCAGTCCCTTTCGTAGTGATGTGGTGTCTCCCCCAGTCCCTTTCGTAGTGATGTGGTGTCTCCCCCAGTCCCTTTCGTAGTGATGTGGTGTCTCCCCCAGTCCCTTTCGTAGTGATGTGGTGTCTCCCCCAGTCCCTTTCGTAGTGATGTGGTGTCTCCCCCAGTCCCTTTCGTAGTGATGTGGTGTCTCCCCCAGTCCCTTTCGTAGTGATGTGGTGTCTCCCCCAGTCCCTTTCGTAGTGATGTGGTGTCTCCCCCAGTCCCTTTCGTAGTGATGTGGTGTCTCCCCCAGTCCCTTTCGTAGTGATGTGGTGTCTCCCCCAGTCCCTTTCGTAGTGATGTGGTGTCTCCCCCAGTCCCTTTCGTAGTGATGTGGTGTCTCCCCCAGTCCCTTTCGTAGTGATGTGGTGTCTCCCCCAGTCCCTTTCGTAGTGATGTGGTGTCTCCCCCAGTCCCTTTCGTAGTGATGTGGTGTCTCCCCCAGTCCCTTTCGTAGTGATGTGGTGTCTCCCCCAGTCCCTTTCGTAGTGATGTGGTGTCTCCCCCAGTCCCTTTCGTAGTGATGTGGTGTCTCCCCCAGTCCCTTTCGTAGTGATGTGGTGTCTCCCCCAGTCCCTTTCGTAGTGATGTGGTGTCTCCCCCAGTCCCTTTCGTAGTGATGTGGTGTCTCCCCCAGTCCCTTTCGTAGTGATGTGGTGTCTCCCCCAGTCCCTTTCGTAGTGATGTGGTGTCTCCCCCAGTCCCTTTCGTAGTGATGTGGTGTCTCCCCCAGTCCCTTTCGTAGTGATGTGGTGTCTCCCCCAGTCCCTTTCGTAGTGATGTGGTGTCTCCCCCAGTCCCTTTCGTAGTGATGTGGTGTCTCCCCCAGTCCCTTTCGTAGTGATGTGGTGTCTCCCCCAGTCCCTTTCGTAGTGATGTGGTGTCTCCCCCAGTCCCTTTCGTAGTGATGTGGTGTCTCCCCCAGTCCCTTTCGTAGTGATGTGGTGTCTCCCCCAGTCCCTTTCGTAGTGATGTGGTGTCTCCCCCAGTCCCTTTCGTAGTGATGTGGTGTCTCCCCCAGTCCCTTTCGTAGTGATGTGGTGTCTCCCCCAGTCCCTTTCGTAGTGATGTGGTGTCTCCCCCAGTCCCTTTCGTAGTGATGTGGTGTCTCCCCCAGTCCCTTTCGTAGTGATGTGGTGTCTCCCCCAGTCCCTTTCGTAGTGATGTGGTGTCTCCCCCAGTCCCTTTCGTAGTGATGTGGTGTCTCCCCCAGTCCCTTTCGTAGTGATGTGGTGTCTCCCCCAGTCCCTTTCGTAGTGATGTGGTGTCTCCCCCAGTCCCTTTCGTAGTGATGTGGTGTCTCCCCCAGTCCTGTTGTTGGCATTACCGATGGAACAGAATGTTGGTATGGTTGTTGGGTATTAACACTGGATATCTGGCTGGCGTACAGAAGGGCGCTTGTCTCTCTCCTTCTTCTTCTCCTTCTTCTTCTTTCTTCTTCTTTTTCTTTCTTCTTCTTCTTTCTTCTTCTTCTTCTTCTTCTTCTTCTTCTTTATTCTTCTTTTCTTTTTTCTTCTTTCTTCTTTTTTCTTCCTCTTCTTTTTTCTTCCACTTCTTTTTTTTCTTCCTCTTCTTTTTTTTCCTCTTCTTCTTTCTTCTTTGTATTCTTCTTATTCCGTCTTCTTCTTTATTCTCTTTTTCTTCTTTTTCTTCTTTCTTCTTTTTCTTCTTTCTTTCTGTCTTCTTCTTCTTCTTCTTCTTCTGCTTCTTCTGTACATTTTATTTGTATCATGACTTCATCTTACGTATATTCACATACATATCCACGTGTACCCCGGCTTACGCCAGGTATCCATATATCTACCAGCCAACAAAGAGATAGGATGAACAGCTGGGCTGCCTGTGGGCCGGCTGCCCGTCTGTCTTGCCCTGATTGGATAAACCGGAAGCTGAGGCGAGAGTTTTCTCACACTAGTTTTTTTTTCTTTTTTTTTTTTTTTTTTATTTGAACGAGGCAGTTAGCGAGTGGTCAACCATACCTCAAAATAACTCACTATAGCACGACAACATAACTCACCATAGCACGACAACATAACACGCCATAGCACACCATAGCACGACAGCATAACTCACCATAGCACAACACAGCACGGCAACACAACAACACACCACACATCTTCCTCATAGCACGACAACACAGCGCAACACCACACCACATATCTCCCTCACAGCACGACAACACAGCGCAACACCACACCACATATCTCCCTCATAGCACGACAACACAGCGCAACAATACACCACATATCTCCCTCATAGCACGACAACACAGCGCTACAATACACCACATATCTCCCTCATAGCACGACAACACAGCACGCCACACCACACCACATATCTCCCTCACAGCACGACAACACAGCACGCAACACCACACCACATCTCTCCCTCACAGCAGGACACGATAAGCCCCTCACAGCCCTAGATCATAACTCACCACAGAAGGAGAGAAAGTCGGCCCCAGTTGAAGGTGTGTCTCGGATCTTCTTCTAATCAGGAAATTACGTTCGACTGGTATGGCTGCTCGTGATGTGCTGTGTGGGCCCAGCCTGTCGCATCTCTACTGACAGAAGATCCAAAGTCGCATCTCTGCTGACGTAAAAATCTGATGTCACATTTCCAAGCAACTCTCTCTCTTTTTTTGTACGTAATTTAAAGAAATAATCCACCAAATTACGTTAGACTCTACGTTGCTTTTCTACAGACGTAGAATATAATGTGATTTAGTAAACTATTACCTGAAAGTGCGTAGTAATAGTAGTAGTAGTGGTGGTAGTAGTATTAGTAGTAGTAGTAGTAGTAGTAGTAGCAGCAGTAGTAGTAATAGTAGCAGTAGTAGTAGTATTAGTGATAGTAGCAGTAGCAATAGTAGTACTACTAGTAGTAGTAGTAGTAATCGTAGTAGTAGTAGTAGTAGTAGTGGTAGTAATGATAGTAGTAGTAGTAGTAATGTGGTAGTAGTAATAATAGTAGTAGTAGCAGTAGTAGTAATATAGTAGAAGTAGTAGTATTTGCAGTAATAGTAGCAGTAGTAATGTATAAAATATCTAAGAGTATGGCTCGACTTCCTGCGTTTGTTTACCTACTTCGTACTACCACGTGTCCCGAAGTCTTGTTTATTTACTTACCACGTGCTGGTCTTCCGTGTGTTTGTTTACCCACGTCGCACAGAACCCTGAAGTTTCTGTACACATCACTTGAACTTTTCTCTCTGTTTACTCCCTGCGTGCTGAACCCTGGCATTTGTGGGTCCACCACTCTCCCGACTCTCGTTTTCAATTTACCTATCCCGTTTTTCTTTTTAACCTCTCGTGTTTGACTGTCTACCACTAGAGCGATGACCTGTGGAAGCCTCTACAGGTATGTGGTGTAAAGGGGAAGTTACTAAATGGAAAGTTTCTCTCTAGAGAGAAAAGTTACAATGGGTGTCAGTGATGGTGGCTCTGCGTCAACGGTGTGTAATGCCACCATGGCTGTTTGATCTGTTCCCAAGTGGGAAATGGAGTTGGAGGTAAATGCGAAGGATCTAAAGCAAGGGATGGGTCTGCAGTATGCTAGGAGTGAGAGGGAGGGTGGAGTGGACTCTGGTAATAAGGCAGTTGCTGTTTGTAGATGACACGGCTCTGGTGGCGGACTCTAGGGGAAAACTCTCAAGGCTGGTGACAATGTTTGTGAGTCTGTGATCAAGAAAAACGCTGAAGGTTACTGTGGACATCATTAAGGTAATGAGGAGTAGCAGTAAGGGAGACAGGAGTTTTTAACACTGAGAATCTGGATTAAGTGGGGTGCTTTAGGTAGCTGGGAATGTATGGGCATTGCAGGAGATGAAAGTATGGGAAATGAAGTGAATCAGGTAATTAAGGGGTAGAGGAGTTGTTTAAGCCCCTAGATGCATTAAAGAGTGTATGGAGGGACAGGTCAGTGTCCATGAAGGGCAACGATGGGTATGTATGATAGTACAGTAGATCCGGCAATGCTCTTTGTTCTTGAGGACCGTAAATGTATACGTAAAAGTAAGAGCGTTGATGTGATGGGAATTAAATGTCTATGGAAGATACGTGGCGTCAGGTGGGTCGTTCGTGAGGAATGACTTTATCAAAGAGAGGTATGGTGGTAAGCTTAGTCCGACAAGGATTGCTGACCTGAGTCTGCTGTATTGGTTTAGGCATGTGGAGAGGATGAGTGAAGAGAGGCTAACTTAAGAGGATCGATGACCTGGAACCGGAGGGAGCTGGATGCAGAAGGAGATCGAGAAGGAAAGTAGAAGGATGGAGTCAAATAATCTTTGGGTTATTAGGATTTGAATTTCAGGAGGACGAGAGGCATGCATTGGATAGAAGGAATTGGATGAGTGTGGTATATGGGGGGTACGACGTCATGCTGATGGTCTGGATCAAAGCATATGAAGAAGTCTGTAGGGTTTGGCTTCGGTACAGTATACGTAACATCTTGAGACTGGATGTGTGCGAGTGGGGGCATCTTTTATTTGTTCCTGCCGCTACTTCGCTAAGGCGGGAAAGACAGTTTGGTAATAAAAAGATAGAATATATATATATATATATATATATATATATATATATATATATATATATATATATACGCCTGTGCAAAATCAGTTCTTGAATACATCAAACTCCAATATAGTCCTTGAAAAAATTAAAGAGTATATTTGCGTATGATTAATGGTGAACTCAGAACCAATTCAGCGACTTGTAAACATGTGGCCTGGAGATGAACAAGGCTATCAGCTAATTAGTCTTTCAAATATATTCCTGAGGGAGGAGGAAGGGGGGGGGGAGGTGTCCAGGAGGCAAGCTACATCTTCAGCCACATAAACCACAGACGCGTCCGCTTCATCGCAAACAACTCGTACGTTAATTATGGACCGATGTTGTACGAAGGCCTCTCTCTCTCTCTCTCTCTCTCTCTCTCTCTCTCTCTCTCTCTCTCTCTCTCTCTCTCTCTCTCTCTCTCTCTCTCTCTCTCTCCTTCCAATTTCTCTGTGATGACGCATGATGGATGTCGTCTTTAGTCGTTCGGTATCAGAAGCCTGATATTCATTATCATTCAAACGTATGATATGACTTTATAAACGTAAGAAGGTATTTGTATTGAGGAATTTATATAAACGTTTCTTCTCCCACCCACACAGATTCGTGCCAGTATATACCAACGTTCATATATATATATATATATATATATATATATATATATATATATATATATATATATATATATTTTTTTTTTTTTTTTTTTTTTTTTTTTTTGTCGCTGTCTCCCGCGTTTGCGAGGTAGCGCAAGGAAACAGACGAAAGAAATGGCCCAACCCGCCCCCATACACATGTATATACATACGTCCACACACGCAAATATACATACCTACACAGCTTTCCATGGTTTACCCCAGACGCTTCACATGCCTTGATTCAATCCACTGACAGCACGTCAACCCCGGTATACCACATCGCTCCAATTCACTCTATTCCTTGCCCTCCTTTCACCCTCCTGCATGTTCAGGCCCCGATCACACAAAATCTTTTTCACTCCATCTTTCCACCTCCAATTTGGTCTCCCTCTTCTCCTCGTTCCCTACACCTCCGACACATATATCCTCTTGGTCAATCTTTCCTCACTCATTCTCTCCATGTGCCCAAACCACTTCAAAACACCCTCTTCTGCTCTCTCAACCACGCTCTTTTTATTTCCACACATCTCTCTTACCCTTACGTTACTTACTCGATCAAACCACCTCACACCACACATTGTCCTCAAACATCTCATTTCCAGCACATCCATCCTCCTGCGCACAACTCTATCCATAGCCCACGCCTCGCAACCATACAACATTGTTGGAACCACTATTCCTTCAGACATACCCATTTTTGCTTTCCGAGATATATATATATATATATATATATATATATATATATATATATATATATATATATATATATATATATATATATATATATACATACATACAAGGGCCAAATGCTATGAAAGAGTCCTGGTGTCACCCAAGACCTTTCTGAAGGCTCCTACGTCCCAGGGCGGCGCTACTTCCAGTAGCAGGGAAAGGTTAACTCCTCTGGAGTTACAAGAGCTTTCACATGACTGTTCCTTCCTGTGATACAGCCTCTCCAAAGGTGACTTTTCACTCGCGGCTTACCCTTGAGCAGGCGGCAGAGTCCAGTAACACCTATATATATATATATATATATATATATATATATATATATATATATATATATATATATATATATATATATATATATATATATTCCTATACAAATATACAAGAAGACATGCACACAGACTCACAGAAAATCAGTTTTGAAGATGTATAATGACAGACCACCGGTATGTATAATGTATACATCTCAGGGTAACGGCTCTCTCATTATGTCTCAAAAGATAATTCATGATATACATATTACATGTGTATCATACAATGGTGGTGGTGGTACTAAGGAGGTACAGTTACAGAATGGGGCAGGTACAGTGACGATACAGAGTAGGTACAGTGACAGAACGGGCCAGGTACAGTGACGGTACAGTGTGGGTACAGTGGCAGAACGGGCCAGGTACAGTGACGATACAGAGTAGGTACAGTGACAGAACGGGCCAGGTACAGTGACGGTACAGAGTAGGTACAGTGGCAGAACGGGCCAGGTACAGTGACGGTACAGAGTAGGTACAGTGACAGAACGGGCCAGGTACTGTGACGGTACAGAGTAGGTACAGTGGCAGAACGGGCCAAGTACAGTGACGGTACAGTGTAGGTACAGTGGCAGAACGGGCCAGGTACAGTCACGGTACAGAGTAGGTACAGTGACAGAATGGGCCAGGTACAGTGACGGTACAAAGGAGGTACAGTGGCAGAACGGGCCAGGTACAGTGACGGTACAGAGTAGGTACAGTGGCAGAACGGGCCAGGTACAGCAACAACCTGTATGGTCCTTTGAGAATTATCTTTCAACGCCTGAACAACAGATTGAAAGTGTTACAGAAAACGACGTTGATGGTCTTAATGACCCTGGTAGTTGATTGGCCTAATTGGCCCATATAACCAATCAACCTAAAGAAACATCAAAGTGTTCAATGTTATTGGAGAACATCGGATTCCTGATGAGATCGATGCGTTCTTATCCAAAGATATGAACGGACACACTGTTCTTGGAGTATAACTTAAGGGATGAACTGTTCATTAGTAATGAGGGAACGCTGGATGAGTTCCCAGCGTGTGAGTGACCTTTGAACAGGCCCAAAGGTTTGAGTACATGTTGATCATATTTTCCTGTAGTCCCTCTTTGTATATGAGGAGATAAGAGTGCGCGACATGGAGATAGGAATGGAAAATAGCGAGTATATAACCTCAGCAAAGACCATCAGGTCTCTTGGTCATCGGTCTTTCCCGCATGCGGTCCTCCACTCAATATCCTCGACAGAGACCATCAGGTCTTTGGTCATCAGTCTTTCCCATGTCCTGCCTTCCACTGAATAACCTCGTCAGAGACCATCAGGTCTTCTGTTGTCTGTCTTTCCGATGTGCTGTCCTCCACTGAACCCATCTGGTCTTTTGTTATCGGTCTTTCCCGTGTGCTGTCCTCCGCTGCATAACCTCGTCAGAGACCATTGGGTCTTTTGTTGTCTGTCTCTCCCATGTACTCCCACGTGCACACGTTTCGTCCATTTGTCTAGTGGGCGAAGCCTGCGCTCAGGTCGTGCGTCGTGAGGGAGGAGGAGGAGCAGCAGTTGTGGTGGGAGGGTCAGGTAGTATGAAGATGAGGAGAAACTCCGGAATAAATCCTCTGTACCGAAAGAAAGCGTTTGGAATAAACTTTTATGTCTGGGTTACCACACGGAATAAACTCCGATGAAGAACAGTTAGTGCTCTGAAGAAAATGCAAAGAAAAAGAATTTTTGTTTATTTCGAAAGAAATCTAGTAGCCCGAAGAACAGTTTTCGGAATATATCATTTACAGAGTTGGCTTTCGAAATAAACTCGATATGACTTGAGACTAAACGAGAAGAAAAAATAAACTTTTGAAGGAAAATCGAATGACTTGAAATAAATCCTCCATAGTAAAATAAATCTTTTGAAAGTAAATCTCTACGAATTCCAAGAAAAAATATTTATCGAATTTTTTTTATTACCAGATAACCCATTCGTGGGCCAATCAGGGCCTCCTGTTGTCTGTCTGTCTTTCTCATGTAAACTCGTGTGAATGAAGCTCTCAATGGCCAGTTCATCTTCAACAACCTCTCTCGTCTGGGCAGTGTTGATCATCTTCACTGGACACCTCCGGCAAACACAACTTTCACCAAAGGTCGAAGCCAATCATGACTCGTCTTTGAGCTCTCAGCCTCATACAGGAAGTATTAGCTCGTCGTATTTCGCTGTAGATCTCTGAGCCAACCACAACCCGTTTTGGAACAATGAATCAGTCTCACAGCGCATCTTGAACCAACGAACCAGTCTCAAAATCAAGTCTTGGAACAGTGAATCAGTCCCACAACCGGTCTTGGAAGATGGAAAAAATCTCACTAAGTGTCTTGGAACAATGAATCGGTCTGGCAACCTCTTTGGAACAATGAACCAATCTTACAACCCATCTTGGAACAACACACTAGTCTCACACCCCGTTTTGCATCAGTGAAGCAATCTCACCACCCATCTTGGGGCAATGAACAAGTCTCCCAACCCCGTCTTGGGACAATGAACAGGTCTCGCGACCCAATCTTGAGACAACGAACATGTTTCACCACCCATCTCGGAACAACGAACAAGTCCCACATCCCATCTCGGAACAATGAACCAGCTTCACGACCCCCGTGTTGATGAAACCCACGAACCAGTCACGCTCCCGGACCTACCGTAACATGTCTTAGGGTAAGAGGAGGCTTGCGTGCACTCGAGCCACCACCAGTAGTGCTATCGAAGGACCACCCTAACCTCCCACACATTGCCCTTCCCCACCACCACTACACCCTCCACATAGCGAGGGAGGGAGGGACCTAACCTCCCACACCCTGCCCTCCTCACCACCACCACCACATAGCGAGGGAGGGAGGGAAGGAGAGATGGATGGATGGGCTGTGAGAGACGATAGTGGTGGGGTCGTCAGAGCCGACTTCCGCGATGGGGGCCTGTGGCCGAACACCCGTTCCGGTAGACAGGTCCCCGTGTCACTTCCTATCAAGATTTGTCATCGTGTTAACCCTTCCTGTGGGAGGCCAAGGTGAGGGGTGTAGCGGGCGTTAACTGGGAAGAGGAGTTAAGAGGGGGGGAAAAAATGGGACTGGAAATCTATTATACGTTCAGAGGTGATCACTTCTCTTCCCCCTCCAGTGAGCGAGGGAAGGTGAGTAAAAAAAGGGGGAATTCTGGAAATGTTTTGTCCAAATTTAGGACAGAGGGGAAAAAAATAAATATATATATAAGATATTCTCGTACATATATGCTTCCTCCTCCCCTGAGCTCGTACGCCTCGCCCTGTTTAAATGTCTCTTTGGTAGGTCACCTCTCTCTCTCTCTCTCTCTCTCTCTCTCTCTCTCTCTCTCTCTCTCTCCCCATGAGGCCCCCCTCCCCTCCTCCTCCCGTTTCTCTTAACCCTCCTTCCTTTAAGTCGTAACCTTTTTTACTTCTTCCTCTCCCCCTTTCTTATTATCTCCTCCACCTCTTTTCCTCCTCTTTCTTCCCCCCCCCCCCTTTCCTCCTCCCTTGCCTCAGGAAGACCAGGCGCGCTCGCGCCCCCCACGACGCGTCGCTCAGCCAGGCAGGCCAGTTGGAGGTTCAGGAGCCGCCCGCCTGGCGACCTCCCCGCCCGTCCGTGGTCACTGCTCTTCCTCTTCCTGCCTCTCTTGTCACTGTCACCGTTAACCTCCTCCTCCTCCTCCTCACGTGTGTGTGTGTGTGTGTGTGTGTGTGTGTGTGTTTGTAATTACTTATTCTTGTACAGCACTGGGAAGGAGAGGAGGGTGTCCTACACTCGTATGTCCCCATCTCTTGAAAAAGAAAATTTCACCCATCATAAGTAAGCGTTTATATGCTGTCCACACTCACAGTTCTCGTTTAGTTTACTGCATTCGACCACTACTCACACACACACACACACACACACACACACACACACACACACACACACACACACACACACACACACACTGTAGAAGTACTTCTGTGCATCTCTTCTCGCGAACTTTTTGGGCATGGTTTTAAGTGGTGGTCTCTTGGTTGTTTTGTACCTTTTACGTCTTTTGGAGACCCGTCCACCGTCGACAACTGGCTGAATTAGAATCTTTGATAGTTGTCAAGTCACCCCTTACTCTTTTTTCTTTTTTTTACATCCATAGTGGTCAAATCCGTGGCTTTTAACTTCCCACTCTAATTCTGCTCTATTGATTCTAATATCACCATTGTTGTCCTCCTCAAGACCTTCTCTATTAGTTCTTTGTGCTACTTTAAGGGCGATGTCCTTACTTGAGAAGCACTGCAGTTCTGCCTCTAGCCTATTGTCCCCTGTGAACAGTTCGCTGGATACTTTCTCAGTGGTGTACCTGAATGAGGTTCGAATATTTATCAGCATTACAGTTCTCCTGAGGTGGAGCCCCGGCAACAGCTTAGGCAGAAGTCCCTCTCACACACAGTATCAGGAAGCTTATTTCTTGCAGGACAATTATCGTATCGAGGTCTTATTTCACCGTATCACGTCCTCATTAGTCTGCATTCACTCGGGTCGAATTTCATCAGCCATGCATAAGACCAAGTTTGGTTAGTTGATCGAAGTCCCTTGTAAGCTGATGCAGTTCTCTTGACCTGGGGCATCACCCACAAATATGTTTAGATTTGAGTCCAGTCCTTTGGGCAGGTTATTTACATATATCAACAAGAGCTGTGGTTCCAAGACCGGGCCTTGTGGCACCCCATGGGTGAGCCCCAACTCATTTCAAGAAGACTCCTCCGACATTGCGTTCTGTAGTCCTTTCCACTGATATAGTTTCTTGTCCATTGAGGGAGTCTTACCCTATTCCATCCTGAGCGTCCAGCTTCTTAGGCAACTCCTCTTTATAGCACGGTGTCTAAAGATATCTTGGAAGTCCAGAAACACACAGCTCACCCGTCCTTCTCTTCTGTCTAAAGATGAGTTCAATCTGACACGTAAGTTTAAGGTCTTTCATACACATGACTCCTTTTCCCTGAATTTATTTTTTTCCTCGCACCTTGGTAGTATCCCCCTTGCAAGTAGGTCATTCATTTGCTATCTGATTCCAGGTATTTCAACAAACCACATTCGTCAGAGAGACTTCCCATTTCCCTTTTCCAAAAGACAGTTATGACAGTTGTCCTCTCCCACTCCCTTGATACTATTACCTTCCTCGAGCATATCAAACATCACTTCAGGTGTCCTTCCAAGCGTATCTGCCGGCCTCTTCAGCACATATGGAGACACTTCGCCAGGACCATGAGCTTTATATGGTTGAGGCCCTTTTAGCATTCTTCTTGTATCTGTTCTGTCAATGTCAGTGCTTCCCAAAGCCCCCTCCTCCACATTCCATCTCACTGGTGTTGGGGATACGGTGTCTTCCGGTGTGACATATTTTTTAAACTTGTCATTCAGTTCCTCTTCGTCACCTAAAAATCTTCCCTGGTCAATCCTTAGCTTGATTTGCTTGTGTATAACTGACGTTTTACTCCTGATGAATTTATGAAAAGCTGTGGGTTATCTGCTGACATGTCCACGATATTGTTTTACAAAGTTTCTCTGGTCCTTCTACCTCACCTTGATGTACTCATCAGTTGCTGTCCTATACGTTTGAAATGCTGGCCTGTTGTTGTATCTCTACATACCCTCCTTATTCTCCTCTTCTGTTTAACATATGTTGCTGAACTGGATCTTGCGCTCTTTTTCCAACCTCTCCTGTCTGTGTGCAGTTAAGTGGTCCCCATTTGCTATATTCCTTCAGTGAATATTTCACCTTTTTTCCATAAAAATGGCCTCTTTACAGGCTACGAAAGTCCATATCCCAATTCATAAACTCGGAGAAGTTGTTCAACTCTGTAGCTTCCATGATTATGTATTCGCTTTGAATCTATCTTTTTCTCTGATCCTCTTCCAATGTTCTCGTGACTATCATGGCCAAACTCTTGAAGTATTACGTGATTTCTCTTTCCAGATAACGTATCAGTATTTGATAGCTTTAGTTTGCATATTACACTGGATAAAGATAAGGTCTTGAACTGATAGTGTATCAGCCCAGCGGACACTAGTCTCTTCTATGACACTGTGATAAAGGAGATTTTCCTGTATACAGTCAAAGAACTTGAGTTTCAATGACTGTCTGTCTCCATGGGAATCTAAATTCTCCTTGTCAATTTCTCTCTATTTGTAGTTCTCTATTCTGAAAACTTTGCCATACCTGCTTCCTTCACTATCTCAATTGTTCTTTCATTGTATTCACTGAATGATTATTCCTTGGAGCATTATTATGTATTATGAGCAACATTATGTAAAACTCCTTCATACACATCTTCTTACCATTATGTATTCTTTCAATGTAACATCCATCAATATATCTTGAGACCCTAGGTGTTATCCCTTATCATGATGGCTACTTCCCTCTCCCCTTATCTCCTATGTCCACTGATATAACCTAAAGGCTACTGAATACGAGCCTGAGATAACACATTGAACAAATCTAACTGGCAAATAACAATTCAAAATTACACCATCACTATTATACATACACCTCTCCCAGGACAGAGGAGACCAGATGATACTCCCGTACAAACGAGTTAATCTTGCGACAAAATCTTGTTTGTTTTCATTGATTTGGTCCTTGAAACCCGGCTCTCTTCTCTGCACTAGCCAGTCCATCCGCGTTCGTTTGCTTCAGTGTCAGTTTGAGGAGGCTGGTGCCACACGACAGTCCTGGGCTTGTGGTGGAGGGGGTGGGGTTGTCTTGCTCCGTGATCTCTTTTGCTCTGATGCTTCCTACACATTGCCTCTATTCTCTACTCACGTCTTTGCTCAGAATATGCGACTCTTGGTGCATGTGAGCATCTAGGTGTGGGAGCGTGTATGTATGAATGTCTCTGTGTATAAGTATGTCTGTGTACGTGTGTGTGTGTATATATATACACACTTGGAATGGTGTGTAACTACCTGTTAAGAACAGTACGAGGAGGGAGGGAGTGCTATACTCATTGAGCCCTCGTCTCTCTCTCTCTCTCTCTCTCTCTCTCTCTCTCTCTCTCTCTCTCTCTCTCTCTCTCTCTCTCTCTCTCTCTCTCTCTCTCTACTGTTATAGAGCTTCTTAATTCTTGTATGCACGTACCATCCACACTACCATCATCTGCTGTAGTCTGTTCATCTATTACTCTTATTCTACTGCGTATCTATTCAGCACTTCACTTTGTCCTTTGTCCCTTCTACCAGTTTTCCTGCTTAATGTTGTGTTATGTCCTCTGGTTATTCTATCTTCACTTGCTTCGAGGAACTGTGCCCTACTGGCATCACCAAACTGGTTCAGATAGCTCACCAGGGTGTGATCGAGTCGCCTCTTACTCTTCTCTCTTCCGCGAAGAAGAGATTTATGGCTTTCACCGTAACTCAGCTACGTGCAGTGACCAGATCTGAGAAGTATGTTCTACATTTGGCTCTAATGCAGGGTGTGAGCAGCCTAATGCAGGGTATGAACTGTTTAGTGCAGGGTGTGAACAGGTCAATGCAGGTTGTGAACAGCTTAATGCAGGGTGTGAACAGCTCACTATAGGGTGTGAACAGCTTAATGCAGGCTATGATCAGCTTAGTGCAGGGTATGAACAGCTAAATGCAGGGTGTGAACAGCTCAATGCAGGATATGAACAGCTTAGTGCAGGGTATGAACAGCTAAATGCAGGGTGTGAACAGCTTAATGCAAGGTGTGAACAGCTTAATGCAGGGTGTGAACAGCTTAATGCAGGGTATGAACAGCTTAATGCAGGGTATAAACAGCTTAATGCAAGGTGTGAACAGCTTAATGCAGGGTGTGAACAGCTTAATGCAGGGTATAAACAGCTTAATGCAAGGTGTGAACAGCTTAATGCAGGGTGTGAACAGTTTGCTGACTATTTCCTTATCCATGTACGTGAACACGACATTTACCTCCCTCTAGTCTCTGGCGACATTCTAGATGAACATGTCAACTCCCAAGTCCCTCACGACACACAGATCCCTGCATCTTGTTTCTTGTTAGATAATGTTATTCATGAGGATGTCTTCTACTTCTACTTCTTCTTCTTCTTCTTCTTCTTCTTCTTCTTCTTCTTCTTCTTCTTCTTCTTCTTTTCTTCTTCTTCTTTTTCTCCTCTTCTTTTTTTTTTTTCTTCTTCTTCTTCTTCTTCTTCTTCTTCTTCTTCTTCTTTTCTTCTTCTTCTTTTTCTCCTCTTCTTTTTTTTTTTCTTCTTCTTCTTCTTCTTCTTCTTCTTCTTCTTCTTCTTCTTCTTCTCTTCTTCTTATTCTTCTCCTCTTCTTATTCTTATTCTTCTCCTCCTCTTCTTCTCCTTCTCCTCCTCCTCCTCCTCCTCCTCCTCCTCCTCCTCCTCCTCCTCCTCCTCCTCCTCTTCTTCTTCTTCTTCTTCTTCTTCTTCTTCTTCTTCTTCTTTGCTCAATACATGATCTCGGGTTTGATGACATGAACGAGTCATCACACCAAACCTCACCCGAGAGTTGATCTAGGTCCTGGTGTGCCTTGATGACATCCTCATCACTCTCTACCTCCCCTCATGACCCTCTCTCCCCTCATGACCCTCTCCCCTCATGACCCTCTCCCCTCATGACCCTCTCCCCTCATGACCCTCTCCCCTCATGACCCTCTCCCCTCATGACCCTCTCCCCTCATGACCCTCTCCCCTCATGACCCTCTCCCCTCATGACCCTCTCCCCTCGTGACCGTGTCCCCTCGTGATCCTCTCCCCTCGTGACCTTGTCCCCTCGTGATCCTCTCCTCTCGTGAGCTTCTTCCCCTCATGACCCTCTCTCCCCTCGTGAGCTTCTTCCCCTCATAACCCTCTCCCCTCATGACCCTCTCCCCTCGTGACCCTCTCCCCTTATGACCCCCTTCTCCCCTCGTGAGCTTGTCCCCTCGTGACCTTGTCATCGCCCGCAAATCTATTCACGCAGGAGTCCAGCTCTTCTCGCAAGTCATTCGCACAGAGCAGGAAGAGGAGTGGACCCATGACCAACTCCACGTGACACACACACACACACACACACACACACACACACACACACACACACACACACACACACACACACAGGAAGGGTGACCCTCAACCTATTCTGAGATGGTCCTCTGGCATGTGTCCTTCGGTTTCCTTCCATTGGGGTGGTTTTCTGCCCACGTATGATGGGATAGGCTGCTTCATTCCTTGCTCAAGATCCAGTTTCTTCTTGGTGGTACGGTGTCTTGTGCTGTCTGGCAGTCCAGAAAGATTGGAGGGGTGTGTGTGTGTGTGTGTGTGTGTGTGTGATTACTATTATGTGTATGCTACAGGGATAGTTTTAAACTCGTATTCCCACGTCTCTTAACATTGTATATATGTATCATGTTCTTTAATCTCATGTGCTTATGCACACACACACACACACACACACACACACACACACACACACACACACACACACACACACACACACCAAGCCAGTTACTCATTTACTGACCAGTCCCTAGGCGAAGATGAACGCCTTAGTTGGGTATGGACCAACTGCCGCGCCGTGGCTTTAAACCTATGTGGGACCATGCTAACTCATGGTCAGTAATGCTAATTAGTACATCGCAGAGGTGTGTGTGTGTGTGTGTGTGTGTGTGTGTGTGTGTGTGTGTGTGTGTAACACTCATCAGATCCCATCGCTTGAACTTTCCCTACTATCATTCAGCTTTTTAAAACTTATTCTACCGTCAGCATTCATTCACAGCTGTCATGACTTAGCTTCAGCTATTCATCCCCCTCTCTCTCCGATGCTATGAAAATCCCTCAGTACATCATGTCTCCCGTGTTCCTCAATGACGTCATTTCTACCATGCTCAGTTTCACGGTATGGCTTCTGGTTGTTCCGTCTTTGCCCCTTACGAAGAACTGTTGTTCTCTGGGTGACATCACCCAACCGGGTTATGGACTTCAGGGTCGTGGTGAAGTCACTCTTGGTGACAGATGTATAACCTCTGACCTCTGTGTCTGTCATCCAGCTCTCGTAATTCTGATACATTGTTGGTTTCCCTCCACAGAACCTTCAAGTAAATGGCTCTTATATATACACAGTCGGTGACCAAACCTCTTGGGCATATTCTGGCTTTGGAATGATACGCTCTTTAAGCTCTTTACTGAACCTTTCCTTATTCATGTACTTAGATTCGATTCTAATCCTTTGCAAACCACACAGTTGCTCACCTTTATAACATAAATTCTCTTAATGTATGGTTCTGACGACCCCTCCAGTTCCTCTCCAAAAAACATTCTACAACTAACAACTTATAACCTGGTTTATAACATCCATATTGAGGCTTTCTTTCACTATGTCTCATGTCCCTCCCTCAATACTTTTCATACATTGTCCCATGTCCCATCCTCGTTGCTCTTCATACATTTTGAATCATTTTTGTTAAGGTCCCCTTGTAAGTTACTGCAGTCCTCATCAGTCTCCACTTCCCTCATTACCTTCGCATCATCCGCGAACATCTTCAGGTATGACTCCATACCTTCTGGCAAGTTACTTTTAATAGATAAAGAAGAAACAGTGGTTCCAGGACCGAGCCTTGTGGCACACCACGGTTGAACCTCAGACTTCTTCCCCCCCACATCTCGAGAGGACCCTTTCTGCCACGACCCGTTTGTTCCTGACACTCATCTGCTTTGGTCTCCACCAAGGGAGTCGCCGCCCTTCCTCCCTTATCCCTGCCATGAGGATGTAGTTTCTTTATGGTCCTCCCACGTGTCACAGCGTCCAGTAACTTCTGATTGTGTGGAGCGAGACAATCTTCGCATCTTTCTCTTTTGTATCGAGCGGAGCTCCACTCTCTCACACAGGAGACTAAGTGACGTGTGTGTGTGTGTGTGTGTGTGTGTGTGTGTGGAGGCGTGTGCACACCCTCGGTCGACCCTGACGGGGTTCCAACCCACGTCCCGGGCTCTTCGCTGATCAGCCGGGACAAGGCGTCACCCGCCGTCTTGCCTTTTTTGCCTCTAGGAGTCGAAAGGATAAGCGGAAGATGTAGGAGGGTGATGGTGGAGACAGGCAGGGGCGGCCGAAGGGCGTGAGAGTGAGTGAGGAGGGAACGGCTGAAGGGGAAGAAAGAAGAAGAAGGAAGAAGAGGAGGAAAAGGCCGAGGAAGGAGATATAACCATTAGTTTTCAGTCCTCCTTCCCATTGACTCCCTCACACCACGAATCCTACTCGCTCCTACCCTCCCACTGCCTTCCCACACACTCCATTCCATATCCCCTCCCTTCCACTCCCTCCTCTTTCTTCCCTTCACGATGAACCAATCGTACACAACTGAGCAATGCGAGTGGGACCACAGAGAGAGAGAGAAAAAAAAACAATATAGTTGATCAAGCCGCTTGTGTGGAGAGAGCGACGCGCTCGCCATGCATTTTTAGAAACCAATGTCGTAAGTACTCTAGAGTAGGTAACTACTCATAAGTACTATAAGTAGGTAGGTACTCATAGGTACGATTCGTAAGTTGAAAGGGGCTCATAGACACGTAGATATTCGTAAGTTGGTAGGTGCTCATAGGTACTATTCGTAAGTAGGTAGGTACTCATAGACACGTAGATATTCGTAAGTAGGTAGGTACTGTTAGATACGTACATAAATATTCGTAAGTAGGTAGGTACTCATAGATACGTAGATATTCGTAAGTAGGTAGGTACTGTTAGATACGTACATAAATATTCGTAAGTAGGTAGGTACTCATAGATACGTAGATATTCGTAAGTAGGTAGGTACTGTTAGATACGTACATAAATATTCGTAAGTAGGTAGGTATTGTCACAAGATGCCTGCCCTCCCAAAGCAGCCATAAGTTACACCACAGGAGGGGAGGAGGGGAGGAAACTTAGCCAGTGTGTGTGTGTGTGTGTGTGTGTGTGTGTGTGTGTGTGTGTGTGTGTGTTCTTCCTCGCAGTGAAAGTGAGGAACCAACCGCAGGTGATGTGGGCGTAATGTGTCGTCATGATCGGCCCATCCCATCTGCCCCCTCAACTCTGACCCATCTCTCTCTCTCTCTCTCTCTCTCTCTCTCTCTCTCTCTCTCTCTCTCTCTCTCTCTCTCTCTCTCTCTCTCTCTCCCGACCCCCTTCCTGCTTGCGCGGACAGAGACGTGAGTGATATAACTCACCCCTCCTGTGTGTCGTCTGGTCGGTGACAGTATCTTCTCGTGTCTGTGCCTCACCACACGGCTTCTGTAGTTTATCTCCCACTGATGGTAAGCACATTTGAGGAGGTCCAGGAGGGAATCTGTCCTTTAGATGCAGCAAAGGTATAATATATACACCGTAAACGCGCGGACAAATGTCTTAAGGGCGCGCCTGGGCGAAGCTGCATATACTCATCTGTCTCTGTCTACCGAGGCTGAGGGTTCGGTACAGCTTCGAACAGGCGTGGACCCCAGGCTCTTCTCTTGGCTTGTTGAAGCAGAGGGTTCGGTACTGCTTCGACCAAGCGTGGACCCGAGGCTCTATCTTCTCTTGTCGAGGTACAGGGTTCGGTACAGCTTCGTACAGGCGTTTCCCATGCTTTATCTCTACCTGTTGAGCCAAAGTGCTCGGAACAGCTTCGTTCAGGCGTTTCCCAGCCTCTGTCACTGCCTGTCGAGACAGAGGGTTCGGTACAGCTTCGTCCAGGCGTGTCCCATGCATTATCTCTACCTGTCGAGACCAGAGGATTTGGTTCATCTTCATTCAGGCGTATCTCAGAAGGTTTGGAACAGCTTCGTTCAGGCGTGTCCCGGATTATATATATATATATATATTCCCCGTCGAAGCTGTGCCGAACGTCGTACAAGCTATAAGGCGACGCATTCACCCGTCGTGTTAGATACGAGGATCCCCGGAATGGACGTCAGGGCTCGAGATCACAACAAGATGAAGCAGCATCATCATCATGGTCGTCCACGACTGTCCTCTCCTATAATCCCCTCGGGTCTGAGAAAGATCCTCGGAATCCCTCTGAGAACCTAACCTCCCATCTTGATACCATCTCGAGAGAGAGAGAGAGAGAGAGAGAGAGAGCTGCTGCTGTTGTAAATATTACTCATGAGCCGCGCGTCTTGCTTGCTTGCTTGCTTCCTGGCTTTAGGGTCCTCAGAAGTCATTAGGTCAGAGGTCACGCCGTCCAAAAGGCCAGGCCGTGTCCTCAGAAAGACATTGCGTCAGAGATCGTGTCCGTCAAAGATCAGATCGTCAGAGGTCGGGATCCTTAGAGGTCACGCGTCGTCAGAGGTCAAGTCACCTTCATCCGCAAGTTGAGCATTTTGTTTCCAATATGGGGAAAGAGCTGAGGTAAGAGTGCCCCCCCCAGCGACGGCTCGGGGAGGAGGAGGAAGAGGAGGAGGAGGAGGGAACAGTAGAGACGTTACTGGATATATGTAGAGAGAGAGGGAGAGGGAGGGGCAAGGGTGTTACCGGACTCCGGCTGCTCGAGGCCAGGCTGTATCATCATCGTCAGTTGACGTGACGTACATGAGAGAGAGAGAGAGAGAGAGAGAGAGAGAGAGAGAGAGAGAGAGAGAGAGAGAGAGAGAGAGTACGATCTCGACGAGGAGGAAGTTCTCGCTCTAGAGGAATCCGTCCTGCCCCTGCTACTGAATGTGGCTCAGCCTTGGGGCTGCAGGGAACCCTTGGGTGGGTGGGTGGAGTGAGTGAGTGAGGGGTGAGGAGCGGTACTAGTGTATGTACCCTTGGTTGACCCCCTTCCCTCCCTTCTCCCCTTTTGTGAACAAGGGGGGGTGCAGGAAGCGGCAGTAGCAGTAGTCCTGGAGTTCTGTCATAAACTGTCATAATCCTTGAAAGAATTATCTTTTCATTGTGCCACAGTGACTCTCGAATGCAGTGACAATTATAATGATAATCATCGTGACTGATGAAATTATCAAACACGCATGGCCCTCTTGGCCACTAGACCCGGTCTATCAAATGTAGTACAGACGATAGAGTCAGTAGTATAGCAACATGAGACATCGAGCCCAGCACGTAGCTACCTTTATAAAGCTCTACATGGATACGGTTAGTGAAGCAACTGTATTAGAAGTGTACAACTGTGGAACACTTGCTGGCCTTCCTTGTACACCCAGCCAGCTCACTGTCTGTGGTGTAGTGTGCAGGATGTGTGTGTGTGTGTCTATTTGTGTAGTACAGTTTGCGGTAGTGAGTGCCTGTGGTTGGGTAGTGTTTACTGGGGTCGTTTGTGGTAGTTCATAGAGATGATTGTGATTTGTGTGTATTGGAGTGTTTGTTGTAGCGACCGCGTTTGTTTGTGGTAACGTCTTTCAGATATTTCCTTTTTTTTTTTCCTTTATTGTTTGTAGCTGTTGTTATATTGCTTTAGGTGGTGTTTGTACTTGTTTTAAGGAGGTCAGTGATTGTTTGCACATGTTTGTAGATAATCTAAGTGGTTTGCTTAAGGTATTTTTTGAGGGTTGCGGTTTTTGCATTCATGTTTATGGTAATGTTTGTTACAGTGTTTATGGCCATGTTTACGCAGTGGTTGGCTGTGCGAGTCAGTGGCAAGTTGTAAGGGTTAGTTAGCACAGGTCTTTTTGTGTTCCTACTGTGGAGAGTAGAGAACATTCATATGATGGAGATGAAAACTTTAGGTGCCAGTGTATGTGGTAGTGTTTGGAGAAATCATTCCTTGGTCGTTCGTGTTGTGGAGACCGCCCCTTAACTACCTCTGGTCGGCCATTTGACGAGTCATCTACATCGAGTATAGAAATATTTCCTTTAGGACGATGCCCCTCAATGATCTTATCGTCTTCGCTGATCACCGGACGACGTCAGTGGTTCGCGGGGCCAGAGGCCGGGGGAGGCGTGAGTTCCTGGAAGTCTCCGTCTTAAGATGTGTCCACCAGCAGGAGTTTATGGCTGCGCCCAGCGGCCACTCCTCTGTTAGGAGGTTCTGTGCACCGTCGCCTCTACCACCCTCCCTTCCCTCTGTGTGAGTGTGTGACCACCCCGTGCTGGCTGAGACCCGAAGGCAATCTGGATTTCTTTGCCTCCCTCCATCGCCTCCTCCTCCCAATCTGGATTTTTTGCCTCCTTCCATCGCCGCCTCCTCCTCCTCCTCCTCCTCCTCCTCCTCTTCCTTGTCCTCCTCCTTCGTCTATCGGGAACCTCTTCACAAACCCGTTGCGTTCGTAAGAGCCTATCAGCTGTTAGGGCATCACGCTCTTTGGTCGAGGATTATAGGTGAGGTTTGTGTGGTATGATGAGCGATGATGAGTTTTGGGGACGGTCAGAAAGGACCAGGCCTCAGACCATGGTGGAAATAAAAGGAGAATGAAGTCAGGAACGTATTAGCAAGGGAAGGAGCGGCAAGAGATGGGAATGGTATACCCAAGTGTAGATATGGGAGATACGCGACTCCAAGAAAGTGAGTGATGGTAAACCCACAATCGAGAGATTATATAGAAAAACGAATAGGGGGAAATCTACATATCATATAACACTTAACAACTGGGAGCATTTGATGCTAAAATGTCCTCATATCTGATCAATATACTCAATAACATGATCCATTATAGACGTGAGAGAAACATGGTTGGATTTTCATTGAGGATAGAAAGAATAAAAAGAACTGGACGCTCGCCACCCAAAGTGTGCCATATATGCCGTGAGGACGTGTGAGGTCGTACACACTTATCTGGAACACCTGAAGAAGAGAGGAGGAGGAGGAGGAGGTGTTCATTCAGGTGTGGGCGGCGGAGGGGGGGAGGTTGGTGTTCTTCCCTCCTCCTCCTCCTCCTCCTCCTCCTCCTCCTCCTCCTAACCTCCCCCCCTGTTGGTGGTTTATGACCCGACGGTGACGAACTTAATGAGCACAGCAGGTCGATAGGCCCAGAAGTGCAGGTCAACCAGCCAACCCGGAGGAGGATAAGACTTTACGTGCTGATCAAATGACCATTAATCTTAAAGTGTGAGGTTGTGTGTGGGGTTTGGGGGACGGACGGACGAACGGCAGCTGAAATACATGTACATTGCAATCTGAAAAAAAAAAAAAATTGATTGAGGTTAGCCACAAGATATGCAAATTAGATACGGTAAATATATTGGTTCTAGACACAAAAGATATGATTATTGAGGAGGAAGTTTTGCCAGCCCAGTGACACACCACAGAGGAACACTACTAGTTTTTTGTTCATTTGCTCTAATGATATTATGACTTGAGAGGGTTATATAAGGATGGAGTGAGGGTGTTCCGCTAACGGGAGGGAAGGAGGGATGTCACAAGACGACTGACAAAAAGAAAAAAGAAGAATTCAAACATGTTTGAATTCTATATACAAACAGACGGAAGGGAGGAGGGAAAACACTTAATGGAATTCACTCTAAAATTATTAACAAAAAAATGTTGTTAATATAACAGCGACATTTGACAAGGTGACTAGTTAGAAAACAGAGTGAAAATATATATATATATATATATATATATATATATATATATATATATATATATATATATATATATATATAAGAATAAAGATCCTGAATAGCTGGGATATTGAAAAAATTTATATATATGAATAAAGATCCTGAATACCTGGGATATTGAAAAAATTTATATATATAAATAAAGAGCCTGAATACTTGGGATTGAAAAAATTTATATATATAAATAAAGATCCTGAATACCTGGGATTAATCATAGGTGAATACCTGAAAATACATTGATCACATATGGAGGGTAAAAAGAATATTGTGAGGTTCCTACCATCAAGTTAGGTTAATGAGTGGTATGATGATAATAACTTTAACCACTTGAGACACAAAGATGATGATGATTAACACCTTGACTGTACACAGTGGGAGCAACACTGAATATATCGCTGTGTTGTATAGTGGCGAACCAGACGAACTGATATTGGTATAGAATTGAGAGAAAAAACAATATTCGTGAGTGTTTTACGAGCTGAATTTAAAAAATTAAGGAGATCGAATATTCTAAATATCTCGCGTGGCTAAAAGAACTTAGACAATGTATCCTAAAAAAAAAAAAAAAAAAGAAATGGGAAGAGATGTATTGATGACGAAATTCACGCATGGAAACAAGTGATCGAAATTAAAGAAAACGTACCGTGGTTAATGACTTCACACTATGGGACGAAACAGCGTAATGAAATTTGTACAACAAATCTCTCGTCATACATCGATAAGGCCATCAAACAAACACGGACAAGAATCCAGATAGATAGATAGATAGATAGATAGATAGATAGATAGACCTTTGCGCTATGGCTAACGATGTGGACAAACACAAAGAACAAGTGATTGCAAAAAGCCTTTTATTTTTTTTTTTAATAAAAGAACATTTGACAAATGGTTACGAAAAAAAAAACTAGTTCCAGATTAATTCAGGGCTGACAGCTAGCTATACGGTGTGTTAGTGTGTGTGTGTGTGTGTCTATGTGTGTGTGTGTGTGTGTGTGTGTGTGTGTGTGTGTGTGTGTGTGTGTGTGTGTGTGTGTGTGTGTCCGGAGCCAGAGAACATGGTTTGTGAAACGAGCCGCATATGTAGCGAGCGAGATAACTCGTGTGTGTGTGTGTGTGTGTGTATATATATATATATATATATATATATATATATATATATATATATATATATATATATATATATATATATATAGATAGATAGATAGATAGATAGATAGATAGATCCTCTCTCTCTCTCTCTCTCTCTCTCTCTCTCTCTCTCTCTCTCTCTCTCTCTCTCTCTCTCTCTCTCTCTCTCTCTCTCTCTCTCTCTCTCTCTCTACCCCCCCTTCAGCCATATACCAGCACCACTTACACCCCCCTACCCGCTCCGCCACCCCGCCCCGCCCCGCCCCGCCCCGTCACCCTCCCCGAATATAAGAAGACAACAATCCATCATTAACTCCCCTTAGCCCCTTCAGCAGCACCTCGCTATCTCTTCTCTCTTCTCAAACCCACCGCGCCCCTTTCGAACGTCTGTGTGTGTGTGTGTGTGGTGGGCGGGCGGCGGTGGTGGTGGTGGCGTTGTGGTGGTGGCCTGCATCAGAGGGTAGCCTCCGCCCAAGCGGTTCGAATCCCCCCCACGCCCAACGTCCCCCCCCCCAAAACCCACCCCTGGGGGAGGGACAGGTCCCTCGCTCTCTCTCTCTCGAGACCCATGTGGAAGTGAGTCTTGCTCTGCAGGTCCTGGCCTAATGTGCTGATGGCGGACGTGATTGCGTGGCCCATCCTTAATTGGACTAATTAGTTTGCGAGCGGGGGAAGAGGAGGTAGGAGGAAGGTGTGCGGGTGATTTTATTATATTTATTCAAACGGGTCGTCCCACATGGCCCGCTGGGGCTTCCAGGTCTCGCTGGCTGCTTCAATTCACACAGACAGGACCATATGTATCCCTACACACACACACACACACACACACACACACACACACACACACATACCTCTGTGATGCCGTGGTCAGTGTTACTGACCATGAGTCAGCAGGGGGGGTCAGCCCGGGGTCGGACCTGCATATGGGTTCGAATTTTTGGCGTGGCAGTCGGCAGCCTACACCCAACCCAGGTGTTCCTCCTCCCTCTGGTCTGGTCGTTATATGGGGATCTGGCTTAGGCCGGTGTGTTTGTGTGTGTGTGTGGAAGAGGCCATTTTTCCATTTATTCCTGACGCTGCCTCGCTAAATCTATATCATTCGTCTAGGGAAGGAATGCAGTACTGTATATGCTTTATGTGAGAGCTATCAACCACGTATCTTCATTGGGATAATACTTGTTAGATCATTTCATATAAATCATCCACGTATCTTCATTGGGACAATACTTGTTAGATCATTTCATATAAATCATGATTTATATTTCAAAAAGGAATATGATTCCATATTTACAGTGATCAGACATTAATACCAACGGACATTGATGATGAATATGATCTGTTGAATGTGGATGGTTCTAACTTCTTCATAAGCTTATTTACTCGTGTTAAGCTTGTAAGCTGACGATGTTTCCTGCTGGCGAACCATCTCTGTGTTTTATCACGTAACCCATTTAGGTCTGGTCTCCTCTGAACTTCGTCGACTTTCCCCGTCATTTTTAATGGTTCTTCGAGATCATACAGTATAGCAGACGTACTGGTTCTACAAGATCATACAGTATAGCAGACGTACTGGTTCTACAAGATCATACAGTATAGCAGACGTACTGGTTCTACAAGATCATACAGTATAGCAGCCGTACTGGTTCTACAAGATCATACAGTATAGCAGACGTACTGGTTCTACAAGATCATACAGTATAGCAGACGTACTGGTTCTACAAGATCATACAGTATAGCAGACGTACTGGTTCTACAAGATCATACAGTATAGCAGACGTACTGGTTCTACAAGATCATACAGTATAGCAGACGTACTGGTTCTACAAGATCATACAGTATAGCAGACGTACTGGTTCTACAAGATCATACAGTATAGCAGACGTACTGGTTCTACAAGATCATACAGTATAGCAGACGTACTGGTTCTACAAGATCATACAGTATAGCAGACGTACTGGTTCTACAAGATCATACAGTATAGCAGACGTACTGGTTCATCGCCGTGAAGTCTGGTGTAGCGTGGAAACCCCCGACATTACACAAATTTTAAAAAAGTCTGCCTCTACGAAACTTGGGGGGAGAGGCGCCCTGTCAATAAGGCTCCTCGTTCGACAACAGTGGTTCTGATTATACAGATGTCGGGTTGGGTCTTATATAGGGTGGGGGAGGGTTCGGTTCCTGCTTTCCCATCTGAGGCGATCCTGACCCTCGACTGATGACTCTGTAAGGTTGAGTCCAAAGTAGGCCGATGGATCAGTTGTTCACCTCCTAGTGTGATCTCAAAGTTTGACCCACTCGGCCTAAGCCGCAGCGATTGGTTCTCTCTCTCTCTCTCTCTCTCTCTCTCTCTCTCTCTCTCTCTCTCTCTCTCTCTCTCTCTCTCTCTCTCTCTCTCTCTCTCTCTCTCTCTCTCTCTCTCTCTCTCCCCTTCAGAGATTACTTCGGTTCCTGCCCCCTGAGAGTACGTAATATTTGCCAAGCTATTGCATGACATGGGTACTATGTGGCAGTAGGCAATTCAAGGGTGGGCCGTTTTGATAACTATTTCCCTAATTTGGAAAATTCTCCCCCCTCATGCCATAGCTCTTGCCTGCTCTTTTTGAAAAGGCAGGTTTTTCCCACTTCCTCCATAATTCTTGGATTATTTTTCTTCCATCATTACTTCCCCCATATCTTTACCCCTTTTCTCCTGAACATGCAGGAGGGTGAAAGGCGGGCAAGGAACAGAGTGAATTGGATCGATGTGGTATACCGGGATTGACGTGCTGTCTGTGCATTGAATCAGGGCATGTGAAGCGTCTGGGGTAAACCATGGAAAGTTGTGTGGGGCCTGGAGGTGGAAAGGGAGCTGTGGTTTCGGGCATTATTGCATGACAGCTAGAGACCAAGTGTGAACGAATGGGGACTTTGTTGTCTTTTCCTAGCGCTACCTCGCACACATGAGGGGGGAGGGGAATGGTATTCCATGTGTGGCGAGGTGGCGATGGGAATGAATAAAGGCAGACCGTGTGAATTGTGTGCATGGGTATATATGTATGTGTCTGTGTGTGTATATGTATGTGTACATTGAGATGTATAGGTATGTATATTTGCGTGTGTGGACGTGTATGTATATACATGTGTATGGGGGTGGGTTGGGCCATTTCTTTCGTCTGTTTCCTTGCGCTACCTCGCAAACGCGGGAGACAGCGACAAAGCAAAATAAATATAAATATATATATATATATATATATATATATATATATATATATATATATATATATATATATAAAGGGTGTACAGTCTGATACATGGTCCCCAATTACATTCTGATACATAAACAAGATTTCGATAGCCTTTGTTAGCGTGTCCACGCCTATGAGGAACAAAAACAAGTTTCGATTAGCATTTATAGGCACGCTGAGTGCTTCAGGTGATCTGCATAAGTTGGTTAACATTATCATTCATATTATAATTAAGTTAACGGACGTAAAGCTTTATCTCACTAAAGGCCATCTTCTTTACTTCCTTGTCTTGGTCATCATTGCTGCGCCCTCCCGAGTAGATAACCTCGTCATAGACCATTAGTTCTCCTTTCATCAGTTTCGCCAACGCACCCACTTGGCCGTGTATGTGTTTCCTGACGTGAATCAGACAACTGAAATTTGACATGGCCATATTCCTTTGTCGATACACACGAACGCCTACGAGATGTCGGTGTCTTATTGCGAAGTCTACAGTGGTTGGATCGGCGGTTTCTTTCTTTCTCTCTTGTTCCTGGTAGCGACAGTGAGATAAATCATTGGCCGTAATCCATACCACACGTCAGAGGGAGTAACACGCTTCCCATAAACTGTGGTATAGAGTTAGGAATCGGATGGGTATATTGGTGTGGCGGCTCCACGAAGCATAACACCGCATCTCTACTCGTCACAGTATGGTCCGGGTGGCGGGATCATGAGGATTCGAGGGACGAAGGTCTGTTTAGAAGTTTGATGTCTTCCTCGTTTGTGATGGTGGCGGGATCATGAGGATTCGAGGGACGAAGGTCTGTTTAGAAGTTTCATGTCTTCCTCGTTTGTGATGGTGGCGGGATCATGAGGATTCGAGGGACGAAGGTCTGTTTAGAAGTTTGATGTCTTCCTCGTTTGTGATGTTCTTGCGCTTGACTGATAGCTGACTTAAGTGGGAGGGACTGTAGACGGATGTAGAGAGACTTCGGTCTATCTCAAGATAGCGGGGAGGAGGAGGAGAGGGAGCAATTTGGGATTATCTTACTCTGAAATGAATATAAAAATAATAATCAAGGATCTAGGGGTAATTATCGGTAAAGACCTGAAGCCAAGGTTGAACAGTGCCATTAGGTTGGTTGGTGATTTGGGCCTTAAGGGCTCTCGACAGCCGGGGTCAGGTCATTAAGTCTGACTTTATCGTCAGGGTGTAATCACCAGTCGTAAAGCCACCATTCATATGTATGACACCTGAGGGGTTCATATGTAGGGGTCGATAGTAACGAGAACATAAAAGGTGATCTTCACAGTCGTACTCACACCTGTACTCGCTCAGGTGGGATTGGATTGGTTGTCGTAGTTAAGAATGGAGGTTGATTTCCCCTCGACAGTATACAGAGATGGGTGACCAAACTCATAGCAAGGTATTATACACTTTCCCACACGCCGACGGATAGACTAGCATTCCCCCAGAGAGGCGCAGAGTGAGAGGCCATGTGATAGAGGTATGCGAAAGGAAAGTGGGGCTAGATACGAAAACTATTAATGAATTGATAGAAATGTCAACTTAAGAAATACTCTACAACAGTAGATTCGAATTGGATATTCAGATTCATAAAAGAAACAGGTAAGCATCGACATTAAAAACGAATACATATATATATATATATATATATATATATATATATATATATATATATATATATATATATATATATATATATATATGTGTGTGTGTGTGTGCTTGTGTAAATATATTGTTAGTGCTCATGATTATATTCTATAATGTCTATTATCATCTTCTATCTTCTCCAAACTATCCATTTTCGAATGAATTTCCAACACCATCTCCTGGCCTATGGATCACCCCGTAGCTCCTGTTACCTTGTAATCTTTACATACCACCTTATATCCTCTTATCTTCTTCCCTACTGTTCCACAATTCTATAATTTTCCTAAAGCATTAATGTAAGATAAAGAAAGATAAAGGTAGTGACGAAAACTGCAGAAAAAAAAAAAGAGTCGGATTTAGGAATTTATTGTTCTCGACTCGTTTCGACAACGACACATCTTCAGGAGGAGGATTGGATTCTCCTCCTGAAGACGATCCTGTCGAAGCCACTTGAGACGCATAAACCCTTTGGCTCTCTCCTCTGTCAGTTTTAAAGATACTTTTTAACCCATCTGACTGTATGGATAACGTCCAAAAAGGACTCTCTCTCTCTCTCTCTCTCTCTCTCTCTCTCTCTCTCTCTCTCTCTCTCTCTCTCTCTCTCTCTCTCTCTTGCATGTTCATGCTATTAAGGTATTCCTAATTCCAGGGTTCTTCGACCGATCCCATGGTCGGTCAGTAAGCCTGCAAGAGAGAGAGATACGTGTTCATCCTCGACATCACTTTCTGAGGGTCGCACGACCGTCCACGTCCATATGGTATTAACTAACTGGGGTTCTTCTTCTTCTTTTCAGAGGCCGCGAAGACCGATGCTCCGGAGCGCCCTGGAAGGTAGGTGGGGAGTTATGTTGGTGGTGTGTTGGCGGATGATGTGCTGTGTTGGAGGTGTGTCGGCGGATGATGTGTTGTGTTGGTGGTGTGTCGGCGGATGATGTGCTGTGTTGGAGGCGTGTCGGTGGAGGATGTGCTGTGTTGGAGGTGTGTCGGTGGATGATGTGCCGTGTTGGTGGTGTGTTGGCGGATGATGTGCTGTGTTGGTGGTGTGTTGGCGGATGATGTGCTGTGTTGGAGGTGTGTTGGTGGATGATGTGTTGTGTTGGGGGTGTGTTGGTGGATGATGTGCTGTGTTGGAGGTGTGTTGGCGGATGATGTGCTGTGTTGGAGGTGTGTTGGCGGATGATGTGTTGTGTTGGGGGTGTGTTGGTGGATGATGTGCTGCGTCGATGGAAGATTTGCTATGTTGGAAGTGTGTTGGTGGAAGAAGTGGTGCGTTGGAGGTGTGTTGGTAAAAGAAGTGATGTGTTGGTGGTAGGAGTGATGTGTTGGAGGTGTGTTGATAGAAGGAGTGATGTGTTGGTGGTAGGAGTGATGTGTTGGAGGTATGTTGGTGGAAGAAGTGCTGTGTTGGTGATTTGTTAGCGGTAGGAGTGCTGTGTTGGTGATTTGTTAGTGGCAGGAGTGCTGTGTTGGAGGTGTGTTGATGGATGGTATGCTGTGTTGGGGATTTACAATGACAGTGCTGATGATACGCATTGTTGGAAATGTGGAGATGAATGATGATGGTTTAATTATGTGATGTTTTAGCTATGTGCTCCGTGATTTAGGTGTGATAGAGATGTCTTGGTGATGTGTTATAGCTCATGATGTTCTCCCGCGTTGGATGGTGACCATGATGTTTCCCTCTGGTGATGTTTCGTGATGTGACGTTGATACAGATGGTAAATTGTGTGTTGAAGCGATGTATCACAGAGGCAGTGTGTGCACGTCACCTCGGTGTTGTGTTGAACGGCTGGGTGACGACGAAACATTTGGGTCTTGAGGATTCTCAATTGCCTGGAACATGAATGAAGGCCGTCAGCGTCAGTAATAGCCAGCAATCGTGAAATGAATCGTAAACACCTTCCTCAGGTCTTTAGAGTCATTCTGATACCATACACGCTCTTCACTGCAGTCCTTTGCACCCTCTACCTCAATAGACTCATGGTCCAAGAACAGTGAAATCAGAAATCTATCGTCACCTTTTTTTCTACAGTGAACGGAATAAGTAACCGAGATATGACAGCATTTCTGTCTGCGTCGATCGTAGAATTTAATTAAAAGTCTGAAGTGTCCTCCAATAGCAGGCATAATCCCCAGACTGATAATCCCAATCATAGAGGAATTATCACCATTGTTGGGGCCCCAAGTCTGGATAATCACTCGTACGATAATCCATAGTGGTGGTAGATTACGAACGTACGAACATGATAATACAGACGGTTCGTCATTATCCTGTTATTAACCTTGATCATGAATCCAGTCGGTAATTAGTATCAAACAGTGGTTAACTGTGTATAACTGTATGACCAGTTACTGTATTATTCACAGCAACCACGTAATCACCAGCTTTGGGTGAAGGTTATTCACTGTGTACACCACGAAAGGCAACAGTGATACGCGCATTATACACAACACCGTAAATGTATTATACACTGCACTGCAATTATCGTTGTAACTGTATTATACACCATTGCAATTCTGGTGGTAACTGTATTATACACTACACTACAATTATCGTGGTAACTGTATTATACACTTCGCTGCAATTGACAGATAGTAACTGATTAATTAAGAATGACAGTAGATGGTTTCTGTACAACCTCCACACCCATCTTCCTACGGCAGAGGACAATGACAGGTCACCGTAGGCTGTAATCAATCAAGAGAAGGTACAATTCAATCGTCAAACTGGAAAAAAAAAAAAAACTGATTTTATTCAACTCCTAAAACTTGTAATGTAAAGGCACAGAAATGTCTTACGTGGAAGAAGATGTATACTATTTACACTTACTTTTTTATAAGAATGGAGACGTTTACATGCCGTTGAACTACAGACTGGTCTCCGTGACTAGTGTGGTGTGTAAGGGAATGGAAAAGATAATCAAAGAAGAATTGGAAGACTTCCTGCATAAGAGAGATTATTAAAGTGAGAGATAACATGGTTTCAGGGAAAGGAGGTCATGTGTAACAACCCTCATATTTCCACAAGAGAGGGAGCTCTGTTTTAGACGGAAATGACGTAGATCGTTCCTATCTGAACCTCCTGAAAGCATTTGACACTATCGCTTATGGGAGACATATTTACAAGCATCACCAGGGAGGAATCAAGGGAGAGATAATTTTACTAGAAGAGATCAAAGAACGCAAGTCAGAGGAACCTTCTAGAAATGGGTTAAGGTCAGGAGTGGAGTGCCACAGGGCTCTATCCTAGGACAATTACTCTTCATGATCTACATGTGAGGGTCTTACCAGAAGATATAGACGCCTACTTGAATATGACTGCAGATGATTCAAAAGTCATGGAGAAGGTGGTAAAGCGGAAAAGTTTTAGCATCAACTCACGAGGGGCACTTTGTAATATGACACAGTGAAAGAAGGCCTTGCTATGAACATTATCCTCCCCCTTTGTCATCCACGGTAATTCATGAAGCCAGGGGGGTTCGTCTGGTCATTCCGAATATTCTCAACAATGTAATTCAAATATTCTCAACAAATGTAATTCAAATATTCTCAACAAATGTAATTCAAATATTCTCAACATGTAATTCAAATATTCTCAACAAATGTAATTCAAATATTCTCAACAAATGTAATTCAAATATTCTCAACAAATGTAATTCAAATATTCTCATCAAATGTAATTCGGATATTCCGTTCACGCCAAGCACTTCACACTGTCTCCTGGGTTACCATTGATCTGCTCCTACTGTAAGGTTTTTTTTCGGTTCAGTTTTCGAAATTAAATTCTCAAGAGAAGATGGAACCTACTTGTGAGTACATGAACCCTGGGGGTTACGTGAAGTTTCATCATTTAGGATTCGTAACGCCTCATGATCAAGGGGTACGTGAAGCCTCATTACTGAGATTACTTGACGCCTCATTATCAGTGGGTGCGTGAAACCTCATCATTAAGGTTGCTTGAAACATCATCATTAGGAGCTGTGTGAAGCCTCATCGTTAGGGAGTATGTGAAACCTCCTCATTAGGGGTGCGTGAAGCCTCATCAACAGGGTTACTTGAACCCTCATCATCAGGGGGTACGTGAAGCCTCATCATTAAGAGTAAGTGAAGCCTCATTAGGGAGTAAGGAGAGCCTCATAATCCGTGGGTACCTGAAGCCTCATTAAGGCGTTCATGAGATAATGTCGAGGAGTGAATATCATAATACCTTTGGGTTGTATGGTATAAGCAAAACACTGCTATCCCACAGAGGCTTTGCCCCAAAAAGGTGAATCATTTCGACAAAGCTTTAGTACAGAAAGAAGAACTAAACAATATGGCAAAACTTTATCATTAAAGAAACGTAAAACACCAAGCGAATCTATTTGAACAGATAGAAAATCCGAGTCACCCTTGACGGAGGAGGAGGAGGAGGAGGGACGGTGGTTGGTACTTAATGCTTCACACCGAGGCCGAGGAGTGCACACCCTGAGGGCGAGGGGTACACCGGAGGAATCCTCAGCCAGTGGCACGGGCGCGGCACATACCTGCATTACAACAAGGCGCCGCTGGCCGGTCCTGATGGACAGCCGCCCCCCCGTCACAGGTGGTAAGGGAGGCTGTCATCACCTCGACCTTTACGGGCGACGAGAGAGAGATATATACATGATCACGCCAGCCTTGTGTTCCACGTCGCAGGGAGTCATGCGATGGATTTAACGTCACCTCCCTCCTCCTCCTCCTCCTCCTCCTCCTCCTCCTCCCTGGCATGGTCCGCCTGGCGTAAACAACCTCCCAATCAGACGGGTACTGTGGCGCCAGCGCAACCACGAAAATCAAACATGAAGGCTTCCCCTTTTTCGCTCGCTCTTGTGTCTTCCTCCTCTGAGATTCTTGGAAGAAAACGAGACCAGAGAAAACGAGCTTATTACCCCTGAGCTCAATCACAAAAAAAGAAAAAGAGATTAAGGCTTCCCCTTTTCGCTCGCTCTTGTGTCTTCCTCCTCTGAGATTCTTGGAAGAAAACGAGACCACAGAAAACGAGCGTATTTTCCCCAGAACTCGCCTCGCCCGTCGTAAGGAAGTTCTCTGATCATGAGTTAAAAATGTAGTAATGAAGACATTGTGTGGAGGAATGTTGGAGAAATATATTCTGTTTTAAGAGGGGAGCATTAAGATTTACGACCCACGTACATCTTGCGTGCCGTCGCACAGGGTGGCTAAGTGGGGAGAGGAGGAGGTGAGACAGGGAGATGAAGCTTGGGTAAATCTTCCCCATCCTGTATTATCACTTTCGAAAAGACGGAACGTAAGAAGGAACCAAGAGAGTTTTTTTGTATTCGTTATCAGTGGCTTAGTCTTCTGTTCGTAAGAAAGCAAATCGAAAAGAGAACGAAGAAAATGGATGTCTTGTTGCGTTGACAAATAATGAATAAACATTCTCTCTCTCTCTCTCTCTCTCTCTCTCTCTCTCTCTCTCTCTCTCTCTCTCTCTCTCTCTCTCTCTCTCTCTCTCTCTCACTATGCGTTAAAAGTATAGACCCCACACACCCGAATTTGTTTTTCCGAGTTGAAAATATTTCACTCGATATGTCAAGACGTCGCCTAGAAATGTTGTCAGATAAACACACACACACACACACACACACACACACACACACACGCACACACACACACACGTCTGAGTCAACAAGTTCCTGTCTTGTTAAGCGACAGAGATCCATTAAAAGCGGCGAATCATTAACTCCCGAGCGAAATCGCATGAAGTAGCGCAGCCCTGAGCCCCGAGGACAGTAACGAGACAGGGAGAGAGAGAGAGAGAGAGAGAGAGAGGCGGACGTACAGTCATTTGTTACAGATTCTCTGGCTCTTGACGCGTATGTCTTTTCTTAAACATGCTCCCTCTTGCCTCAAGAGATATTTTGACATTCAGATGTCATTCAGTGAGTTGACGAAAAACACATTTTTTTTTTTCATGTTCTTCTTCCCGAGTTATACACCATGACAGTATTATGCATAATCACAGGTGTATTTTTGAGGATAATTCATTATCTCTGACTCAAGGTGTGCTGAGGGGAGTTTATATGAGAAGTATTGGGCAAGAATTATTGTCAGTTAGGAACATAGTGGGTTGGCCGGTGGGCAGGGAGGTAGCGTGGGGGTGATTAGTGGGCAGGGAGGCAGTGTGGTGGGTGGTTAGTGGGCAGGGTGGTAGTGTGGTTGGTTGGAAGGGAGGTATGTGCGTGCTGGGCTGGGAGGTAGGGTGGATGGTGGGCAGGGAGGTAGTGTAGAGGGTGGGTTGTGGGCAGGGAGGTAGTGTAGAGGGTGAGCGGTGGACAGGGAGGTAGTGTAGAAGTGGGCGGTGGACAGGGAGGTAGGATGGACGATGGGCAGAGAGATGGTGTGGGCGGTGAGCAGAGAAGTAATAGTGTGAAGGGTGGGTGGTAGGCAGGGAGGTAGTGTGGGCGGTGGACAGGGAGGTAGTGTGAAGGGCGGATGGTGGGCAAGGAGGTAGTGTGAAGGGTGAGTGGTGGGCAGGGAGATAGTGTGAAGGGCGGGTGGTAGGCAGGGAGGTAGTGTGGGCGGTGAACAGAGGTTTGACATCAAGACCCACTGACGTACAACAGTGCTTTGACGGCAGCCAGCAAGGTTGACGTGGGAGCAACCTGACGAACACATCAGTTGATGGACGCATCAACTCATAAACCCATCGACTTTACCGACATAGGCTCATAGACCATAACCAACGCTTATATATATATATATATATATTTTTTTTTTTTTTTTTTTTTTATACTTTGTCGCTGTCTCCCGCGTTTGCGAGGTAGCGCAAGGAAACAGACGAAAGAAATGGCCCAACCCCCCCCCATACACATGTACATACACACGTCCACACACGCAAATATACATACCTACACAGCTTTCCATGGTTTACCCCGGACGCTTCACATGCCTTGATTCAATCCACTGACAGCACGTCAACCCCTGTATACCACATCGCTCCAATTCACTCTATTCCTTGCCCTCCTTTCACCCTCCTGCATGTTCAGGCCCCGATCACACAAAATCCTTTTCACTCCATCTTTCCACCTCCAATTTGGTCTCCCTCTTCTCCTCGTTCCCTCCACCTCCGACACATATATCCTCTTGGTCAATCTTTCCTCACTCATTCTCTCCATGTGCCCAAACCATTTCAAAACACCCTCTTCTGCTCTCTCAACCACGCTCTTTTTATTTCCACACATCTCTCTTACCCTTACGTTACTTACTCGATCAAACCACCTCACACCACACATTGTCCTCAAACATCTCATTTCCAGCACATCCATCCTCCTGCGCACAACTCTATCCATAGCCCACGCCTCGCAACCATACAACATTGTTGGAACTACTATTCCTTCAAACATACCCATTTTTGCTTTCCGGGATAATGTTCTCGACTTCCACACATTTTTCAAGGCTCCCAAAATTTTCGCCCCCTCCCCCACCCTATGATCCACTTCCGCTTCCATGGTTCCATCCGCTGACAGATCCACTCCCAGATATCTAAAACACTTCACTTCCTCCAGTTTTTCTCCATTCAAACTCACCTCCCAATTGACTTGACCCTCAACCCTACTGTACCTAATAACCTTGCTCTTATTCACATTTACTCTTAACTTTCTTCTTCCACACACTTTACCAAACTCCGTCACCAGCTTCTGCAGTTTCTCACATGAATCCGCCACCAGCGCTGTATCATCAGCGAACAACAACTGACTCACTTCCCAAGCTCTCTCATCCCCAACAGACTTCATACTTGCCCCTCTTTCCAAGACTCTTGCATTTACCTCCCTAACAACCCAATCCATAAACAAATTAAACAACCATGGAGACATCACACACCCCTGCCGCAAACCTACATTCACTGAGAACCAATCACTTTCCTCTCTTCCTACACGTACACATGCCTTACATCCTCGATAAAAACTTTTCACTGCTTCTAACAACTTGCCTCCCACACCATATATTCTTAATACCTTCCACAGAGCATCTCTATCAACTCTATCATATGCCTTCTCCAGATCCATAAATGCTACATACAAATCCATTTGCTTTTCTAAGTATTTCTCGCATACATTCTTCAAAGCAAACACCTGATCCACACATCCTCTACCACTTCTGAAACCACACTGCTCTTCCCCAATCTGATGCTCTGTACATGCCTTCACCCTCTCAATCAATACTCTCCCATATAATTTACCAGGAATACTCAACAAACTTATACCTCTGTAATTTGAGCACTCACTCTTATCCCCTTTGCCTTTGTACAATGGCACTATGCACGCATTCCGCCAATCCTCAGGCACCTCACCATGAGTCATACATACATTAAATAACCTTACCAACCATTCAACAATACAGTCACCCCCTTTTTTAATAAATTCCACTGCAATACCATCCAAACCTGCTGCCTTGCCGGCTTTCATCTTCCGCAAAGCTTTTACTACCTCCTCTCTGTTTACCAAATCATTTTCCCTAACCCTCTCACTTTGCACACCACCTCGACCCAAACACCCTATATCTGCCACTCTGTCATCAGACACATTCAACAAACCTTCAAAATACTCATTCCATCTCCTTCTCACATCACCACTACTTGTTATCACCTCCCCATTTACGCCCTTCACTGAAGTTCCCATTTGCTCCCTTGTCTTACGCACGGGTGAAGAAGGTGGTGAGAGTAAGTGAGCTTGGGAAGGAGACCTGTGTGAAGAAGTATCAGGAGAGACTGTGTACAGAATGGAAAAAGGTGAGAACAATGGAAGTAAGGGGAGTGGGGGAGGAATGGGATGTATTTAGGGAATCAGTGATGGATTGCGCAAAAGATGCTTGTGGCATGAGAAGAGTGGGAGGTGGGCTGTTTAGAAAGGGTAGTGAGTGGTGGGATGAAGAAGTAAGAGTATTAGTGAAAGAGAAGAGAGAGGCATTTGGACGATTTTTGCAGGGAAAAAATGCAATTGAGTGGGAGAAGTATAAAAGAAAGAGACAGGAGGTCAAGAGAAAGGTGCAAGAGGTGAAAAAAAGGGCAAATGAGAGTTGGGGTGAGAGACTATCAGTAAATTTTAGGGAGAATAAAAAGATGTTCTGGAAGGAGGTAAATATATATATATATATATATATATATATATATATATATATATATATATATATATATATATATATATATATATATATATATATACTACGACAGGAGCAAACTTCATCTTCCACAGTCTTACAAATTCCCGTATACGTAATTCCCTTTTACGCGGGGGTTCTTCTACCAGGCGTTTGCCTGTCTCCTTTTATTTTTCGAACGTATTTTTTTACATCATATGGCACAGGACCTCCCAGAGACGCGGGGCGATTGGATAACTTTCAAGAGATATCGCTGCTCCTGCCGTTACTGCTGCTGCTGCTTCTGGTGTCTGGGTACTTCGGGCCGTCACTCAAGACTCCTCAGACGGAGGTGCCACGCCCTACAGACGCCCCACTACCGACGGGTCTTAAGTGGTCGCCGCACGGGAGAAGGTGGAGTGGTAGGACGCAAGAGGCGTAGATAGGTGACAGGGCGTTGGTCTCTTTAGAGTCCGTGAGGGGGGGAAAAGAGGTTGCTGGATCACGTAGAGATGAGGCTGACGAAGGGGAGGACTTAGATGTAAAAGAGGTAGATGTAGCGGTCATGCAGACGTCCTGGAGAAGAGGAGAGGGTGTGTGGTTGATGCATGGCGTGGAAAGGTGTTTAGAAGGGCGGCGCCAGGGTACTGTAAAGGCGTGCTGGAGGGTACAATCGTGCGTGGAGAGCTGGAGGAGGTCAATCCTGACGTGTAGAGGAATGTAGGAGGGACACAGGAGAGAGTGTGTATATAAAGGCGAGGAGAGAGGACTCATAAGTGTGTGGTGGCATGAAGGATGGCACATATGTGTGTGTGTGTGTGGACAGACGTGATTCAAGACCACAAGAATGTGTGGAGGTGTGTATGTGTGTGTGTGTTGGACACAGAAATGTGTGGAGGTGAAAGGGGGGGGCAAAAAAAAAAGTTAGGGCTTTGAGAGGCGTGAAAGAGCAGAGGCGGGGTTTTTAAATATATAGATGGAGGGGTAAACAAGACCTGGGGGAAGCAGCCAAAACGAGAGTTGTCCTGGGGAGTGGTCGAACTTAGAGCGTCCACCACGATAGCCAGAGATTTGCCTCCAGGTGTGTCTTTTTCCCTCCCTCCTCTCACTCCACCTCATCCAGTCACCCATGTCCTCCTCCTCCTCCTCCACTTGCTCACCTCATTACCTTCCCTCGTACAGCCACGTATCTCCCTCTCTCTCCTCTCACCAGGTCACCTGCCACTGCCCCCACTCCCTCCTCGCATCTTGACTGATGCCCTGGTGTACCTGGTAACCTGGCTGACCTCTAGCATGACCCTTATCACAGGACGTGTACCCTGGTGGCGACGCTGGACCCTAGCTCACCTGGTCTTCGTCCCAGACTGACGCCTATCACGGCTGACGTGGCTGACTCACGTGACGGCCTGTGGGAAGGAGAGAGAGAGAGAGAGAGAGGACGCGAGGAAAGGGAGGGAGGAGAGAGACGTGAAGAAGGAGAATGGGTGTGAGAGAGAGAGAGAGAAGGAAGAGTTGGCAGGAGATGGAATGTGAAGGACAGGGAGATATGAAACGAGGAATTAGGTCATAGAGGGTAGGACTGACGGTGAACGAGGAGTGAGGCGAGAGTAAGAGAAGTTAAGAGGGAGTGAGAAGGGAGAGAAAGATATTTGAAAAGGGAGTGAGGAGAGAGAGAAAGAGAGGTTAAGCAGGAGTTGAGAGACAATGAAAGACAGGACGAGTTAAGGATGAGACACTTGCGCGTGTGTGTAAGAGAGAGAGAGAGAGAGAGAGAGAGAGGAAGCAAGAGAGGGAGGAACTGAGAACAGGTGAATGAGCTTCAAGAGACGAGGGTCAGTACCTCTCCATCACTTAAGACACACCAGAGAGGGCGTGGCATGAAGGGATAGGGGGGTGGGTGGTGTTGGTGGTTGGCGCGGCCAAGACATCACAGCCACTCCGCCTGGCCATATGCTGGGGCGCGGGTGAAGCATTACAAGCACTTGACCGACGTGTGTGTGTGTGTGTGTGTGTGTGTGTGTGTGTGTGTGTGTGTGTGTGTGTGTGAGGAGTTGCCGAGGGACGACCTCTCTCCCCCGTCGGGAGGGAGTGCGGCAGCCAGGAGGGGGGACTTGGCTGTAACTCATCCTCTATGGCCAGAGTCGGGGGATGTGTGTGTGTGTGTGTGTGTGTGTGTGTGTGTGTTAGGGGTGGGGGGGTGGGGGGAGATAGAGCCACGCGTGGCACACGCGCCGGGAACCACTAAAGATAAGCGGCGTGTGTGTGTGTGTGTGTGTGTGTGTGTGTGTGTGTGTGTGTGTATGTGCGTGTGTGTGTGTGTGTGTGTGTGTGTGTGTATGTGTGTGTGTGTGTGTGTGTGTGTGTGTGTGTGTGTGTGTGTGTATAATGCGATCCCTCCCTTTTTTTTCTCCTCCTCCTTCCACTTGAAGACACGTCAGTGGTCCAGCCTAACCCATGGAAGAGAAGGAGACAACCCTATATCATTTTGACTACCGCCCTGTAATTTGTAATATCCAACACACCATTTCAAGCATCTCTCCTCTCTCTCTCTCTCTCTCTCTCTCTCTCTCTCTCTCTCTCTCTCTCTCTCTCTCTCTCTCTCTCTCTCTGTATTCCCATCGTCTCAAACGTCTTGATTCTCATAGTTTTTTTTTTGGGGTGTGTTTCTCTTACCAACAGGCCGGTTTCTGTGTCGTGGGATATGCTTATTCCATTCTCTCTCTTATTCGACCCACTTCTGATTTTCTTTTCTTGAGGATATGATCAAAGACCTCAATATCGCAGTCCCTTCGTATTTGAAAGCCCTTTCACAGGGTCTGCCATGAGCTCCCATCTTCTAAACTTGTATCATTCGATTCCTTCCATGTTCTAAAATCTCACTTGTCACTTTTCTTTGGTACATGGTTTTCGCCTCCTGGTTTGAGAAGGAGCATCTCTCTCGCCAAGTCTGGCCTATTTATATTCTATCCTCGCTAGCGTTGTGTGTCTGTTGCATTGCCTCTACTGATAGATCAATCTCTTCTTTTCATCCTATCAGCTGTGTTGTTTCATAATGTTCTACTGTATCGCTTAACATCTTCCTATTATTGTATCCCTCATCAATAAACTTCTATCGATTAACACTCCTTTTTTTTTAATGCTGATTATCAAGCTCTGCTCTTCTCGTTTTCGCCTCTTGATTCGAACCTGTCCTCTCTTTTCGAAGGGTGAGAACTTGGGTCATTCCAGCTCACGTAATGTAGTCAGAATCACTGATTTAAAATTCTTCATAGGATAGGATAGGATAGGATAGGATAGACCCATCTGATGTCTCCTTTCCTCTCATCGTAATAATATAAAACTCTCTTCCGTCTATATTCTATTCCTAAAGCCTTTCAACCCTTCTCCTTCAGCAGGCAGGCCTATCATTGATGGGAGTTGAATGGGTCGCACTTTTTATAACCCTAATTTAGGCTCAGTTCTGTGCCATCTTCCCATTTTCCTTATGCCGCTAGCCATCAGAACTCTTCACCACCCTCTCGTCTCTTTCCTTAGAGCGATTACCTTGACCCCCCCCCCCCCCCTTCTTATAAAAGATGGGTGTTCCTCTCCATCCCTCATTAAAAAAAGATTTACCTTATCTACGTCTTCTTTCATTGTTTTATCTTCTTATCTTTGATATTTTATCATTTAAGACTTGGCTTGAGTGACATCTATTATTTTTTTTTCGTGGTCTGTGACCGAAGACTTCATCACAAAAATATAGAAGAATGTAAGACTTATTCTTGAGTCTGACGTGTGAGTATTTTCTTATGAGTACAAGAGTCACGTCTGTGTCATCATCCATGTAAGATGTAGTGAGGCGGTGGCTCGCCTAGCGCTTGCTTTGCCCCCTTTACATGGCGACCGGCCAGTTTGTTGTGTGGCGTGTAGACTGATCATGGCGCTGGTTAAGTACTTGTCGTGATTATTGTCATTATGAATAATGGGTATCTTAATGTACGACCAACTTGCCCCCGCAAGGCAGAGACAAAACTGTCTGGCAGCCTTTTAAGGACCAGCAGCTCTGTGCAAGTCACCGTGCCACTCACTCGTACGAATATGATCGAACGTGAGTTTTTTTTCTTTTTTCTTTTTTTAATTTCGTTAAAGATTTAGATGATTATCTAATATCACAGCTTTTTCGAAGGGTTCTACTTTCTTTTAGAATGAAGGCTCCTCCGTTCATACGGACGAAATGTCTCACTAAGTCTTACATCAAACATAAGAGAGGATTAAAAGATCAAATGTTGAGAGAGAAGACGAAGAATGGATTACCAGATCTTAGGAAGATGGGGAGAAAATGTAGCTATTTAGAGGGACGTGAGAAGATAAAAGAGTCCTAAAGCTTAGCTGCATAAGGAAAGATACAGACATTACAACGGCCCACACACATCCCGTCAGTTTACTACGGCCACACAGTAATCATGTGACGCAGTGGCTTGTGGAGTGTTACGTGGTCTAGCTAACGGGAGGGGCTCACAAGCAGCCACTACGTGGGAGCGAAAACCGTAGTGATACCTATAGAAGAAGGCAGAAAGGACCAACCTGCTATGTAAGGCAAAACAGGTTAAGGTTTGAGGTCAAGGTTTGAGAGCTGATGGGTCGAGTTGCTTTGGATTCGATCCTCTCTGGTAAGTTTGTAAGGTTAGAACCTCCTGATAGGGAAGATCAGTAAACCACACAGGGACGAATCAGTGTTTCTCATATAATCGAACCAACTGTTCATAAGAGGAGAATTTTCAGCGCCTGAACCATTTCGAAGAACCTGAATAAGTCATTATCTTGCGTATTTGCACCTTTGGGGAAAGTTGCAGAAGGGTTCCGAACCTACAAATGGACATCGTATCTGACCCGAAATGCACGAAATCATTTTCCCAAATTCGAGCGAGAGACCTGAGCAGCGAGATGTTAGAGGCTATTGTTCATGGTAGCGCTGGCAAAGGACTGAACGACGAGAGTTGTATGGTAGCACCATAGGTCTGCTCGATGCCCAGATGAAGCTCTCTGTGGCAGAAGCAGGCCCTACCATGAACCATCCATACCCATAGCCTCTCGCTGCTCTAGTCTCTCACTGGAGTTTGAGAGAAGCGACAGGTAGGCTACCCAGCTGAAACTGGGCGGTTACAGTCAAACAGTAAATGACACACGTATGAAAGAAGTGCTGTAAGCGATCGCGCTTGGACAAGTGGCCTGTGTGCGAAGATATCAGGAGAGACTGAAGGAAGAATGGCATTGGGTGTGACTGAATGAAACAGGAGTAATAGGAGAGGAGTTGAAGGTATTTTTCTAGAAGCATTGCTTAAGTGTTCTGGTGAAGTGGGTGGCATAGGGAAGGTAAGATGGAGACACATGAAAAAGGGTAGTGAGTGGTGGAATTAAGGAAATCAAATTGTTAGTGAATGAGAAAAGGGAAGCGTATGGGCGGTTTTTGCAAAGAAGTGATGCGAGTGATTGGGAAGAATGCATGGGAAAATGGAAGGAAGTCAATATAAAGGTGGCAAATGAAAAGTGGAAAGAGACATTACCGATGAACTTCGGATAAAAGAAAATGGGTGATGTAAGGAAAACAGAAACATGAATGAGGGTGACGCGAGAAGAAAGGATGGTTAAGTGGTTACAGATAAAGGAGTTGGAGTAAGTACTATGAAGGACTGCTGAATGTGTTTGGTAAATGATAGATGGCGGATGACGTGTACTTGGGACGAGGTAGAATATGGAGCGAGGGTCAGGGTGAAAGGTATGATAGAAAAGAAGAGAAGAAAAGAAGAGATGTAGTGAAAGCCTTGCATTTAATGAATTTCGATACATCTTCGGGAGTGGATGGGAATCCAAATAATTTTACTAAAGATAAAAGGAAACGCGTTGTTGTTGAGTTAGTCAGGCATTTCGACTTATGTATGCCTTAGGAAGAGGCGTTTGAGGACTGTCTGTCTGTATGCATATGTGTAGTGTCCTCGTATGAATACAGTGAGGCGCACAAAAACAGATACCCGGGTTATAGAGGAATTATTCCGGTGCGTATATCTGCTAAGTGGTGTGAGAGGGTGATGAATAAGAAGTGGGTGGCACGCACAGAACAGCGGGCTGAGAAGGAAGCCATAACGAGAAATGAAACAAGAAACTGATGGTAAAGACGTCAAGAAGTCAATTTTTTCTTAGTACAATGGTAGTTCCATGTATAGGCTAAACTGGATGGCTATCTTCTCAAGTTGTGACAGGTTTAAGAATTTTATAAAGTTGTGTCATGATAGGGAAAGTTCAGAAGATGGTGGGGCCTCCATGAGTGTAGAACTCCTCCTCCTCCTCCTCTCTCTCTAATCATACTCGACCGCTAGCATATATTAAACCTACGAGCTTGAACTTCCACACTGAGGTGTGGTGAGGTAGCAAGCGCTTGGTCCTTGGGTATGAGTCAATTAGCAAGACAGGACGAGTGGGCGGCCCTCCCGCTGGGAGGCACCGGGTGTAGGCGACGAGCGATGCAGACACGCCCTCCGCTGAGGAGAAATGATTCGCCGCTGATGAGAACGTATGCACGTCGCCCTTCAAGGTGGGACTGGGGGGGGGGGGAGTAGAATGTATGCAGTGTGCGCGGCGCGAGATGAATGCTGTTTACACAGTACCGCGTACAGTAGGCGGGGAGGAGGAACACCGGGTGAGTAATGGGTGGTGTGTGGTGATGCAGGGAGGGCGTGGCTGACATACACACGAGGCGGAGGGCGGTTGCTGGCCGGGCGAACGTACGTTCCTCTCTCTCTCTCTCTCTCTCTCTCTCTCTCTCTCTCTCTCTCTCTCTCTCTCTCTCTCTCTCTCTCTCGGGAGAGAGCGACGCTGGAAACAGCTCAGAGTGGCGGTGGGTTGCTCCGGCTTCCCTCGGAGACTCAGGGACCTGATTGAAACCCAACCCTTAAGAGGTGTTCTCCTCCGAGTGATGGACGAGACACACTCTCTCGAGGACGGTCCTTCCTCCGAGGACCAGCGAGGATGATGGGAACATTGTCTCGTATGATTCCCTGGAGGAGGAGCTGTGAGGATGATTACACCACTGTCTCGTATGATTCCCTGGAGGAGGAGCTGTGAGGATGATAACATCACTGTCTCGTATGATTCCCTGGAGGAGGAGCTGTGAGGATGATTACATCACTGTCTCGTATGATTCCCTGGAGGAGGAGCTGTGAGGATGATTACACCACTGTCCCTAGTGAGACCTGGAAGTGGAGGCAGAAGAAGCCATCCATATCAAATGAATTTCTGAGGATTTTCCTATGTAAAGCTCGCAAGGATTTATCCCCCCCATATCAAGCTCATTCTTCTGATCCCGGCGCTCCGTCAGTGAGGCGGGAGACGGCGAGCGCGTATGAAGGACACCCTGACTTTACTTTTGCAGAATGAATATTTCATGAAGCAGCTCACACACACACACATGCAAGCGCTTCATGCATGACATTCATACATTTTATATAGATCATCTCAAAGGCTCAGCACATTCAACCCACACCCGACCATTCACTTGTTTCGCATATATGGCCACAGATCCACGGGGTGGGCGGGTGGGTCTGTCCCTCCCTGTAATGTACCATTTAGAAGAAGGACTTTTAATGAGAAGGAGTTATGGCTAAGCAAGTGTAGAGGCTATAAGGCCTATCAACACCACATGAAGAGGCTGTAAGGCCTATCAACACCATATGAAGAGGCTGTAAGGCCTATCAACACCATATGAAGAGGCTGTAAGGCCTGCCAGCTCGAGATAAAGAGACTCTATAGGCCTGACAACACTTTATTTAGAGGATTTGTATAGGGCTGTCAACACTAGATGAAAAGGCTGTGTGTGTGTGTGTGTGTTTCTGTCAACGCCAGATGAAGTGGGTACTTATATACAAACCTGACTGTTAAAAAAGCCATATCTACTCTACACCACAACCCTGACCACTTAACAAAGCCAGAATTATTCTATAACACAAGTATAAGTACTCAACAAAACCAAAACTTTATAACACAACCCTGACCACTCTAAAAGGCCAGAGCCTCTCCATAACACAACCCTGACTCTACTCAGCTAAGCTAGAACTTCGCCATAACATAACCCTGACTCTACTCAGCTAAGCTAGAACTTCGCCATAACACAACCCTGACTCTACTCAGCTAAGCTAGAACTTCGCCATAACACAACCCTGACTCTACTCAACAAAAGCCTGGACCTCTCCGTAACGCAACCCTGATCCACTCGTCAAGACCCGAGTGTGAAAGGCTAACGAGGGCTCTGGAGGAATAAGAGAGAGAGAGAGAGAGAGAGAGAGAGAGAGAGAGAGAGAGAGAGAGAGAGAGAGAGAGAGCAGATTGGGGGGGAGGGGTTAACCCCCCCCCCCCCCCCCACACACACACACACACACACACGATGGACGGCCTACGAGCCCCTCTACCCACAAAAGGCCCAGGTAACCATGGCTTGTCATCAGAAGCTCTCGGCCTTTCGTTACCCCTGAAGCGCTCCATGAGAAAGGAGGGGAGGAAGACCCCACACACACACACACACACACACACACACACACACACACACACACACTAGCCCATACATCGGGCGGGTGCTATATACGGCGGGCATGGCTGCCTGGGTGAAGAGGGAGGTGGGTATAAGAGAAAAGAGCAGGGGATCATAGACGTCGAGGTTCAGGAGAGAGTGTGTGGTGGTAGGCTTGTGGATGAGGAACTGTGATGTGTGTGTGTGTGTGTGTGTGTGTGTGTGTGTGTGTGTGGTGGTTTTCTGTGCTGGAGGGGCTGTCTGTGTCTTACAGTTTATGAGAGGCTTTGTCTTGTGGGGCTGTCTGTGTCTTACAGTTTATGAGAGGCTTTGTCTTGCAGTTGTCTGTGACTCACAGTTTATGAGGGCCTTTGTCTTGTGGGGTCGCCTGTGTCTTACAGTTCATTGAGGGGTTGGAGGGTTTGTCTTGCAGAGACTAGCCATCTTCCAGTCTCTGACAACATCATACTTTTGTGACAGGTAATTTCATCGTTAGATTTTCGCCAATTCAAATCGTATAGGAAACATACCATTGGATCTCGGTTGTAGGCCATTTTTGGGGGGAAACAAAATGCTCTGGAGCCCTGGATATTGTCATTCGTTCCCCCGTCCAGGAGAAAATGTGGCAAATCAACATGGAAGATCTCCCTGGCAATGTAGAGGTTCCTTAGGTCAATATGCTAATGACAGGGAGAGACCACAGACGTCATTTCAATAAGTCTTGCGTCTGTCGATTGTACAGTGAGTAGAGGACCCCCCAAGCGACTCCTCAGTGGTGGCTGAAGGGAAGGTGACAAATGGGTCGACGGTCTATTAGCCCGGAAAATGGGGCAGGCAACCTGGTGAAGGACCACAAATAAGCTTCCGTCTCGGCCGGCTTATACGTATTTGGAGAAGACCACGGAAAATAAGGGTGGCCCCCAGCACGCCACAGGGAACAGGAAAATACATAAAAGACCACAAAATACAGGGCTCTGGAGCCATGTTACCTCTAGCCTCATTAGATTTGGAGAAGCTTGGACCTCGGGGGGAACGAACGCTGCCGGATCTTCAGTTCAACCATGAACGGGAGAGCAGCCAGATTTCCATTTCAGTGCCTCAGCATATCCGTCTAGAGAAGGGATGCAAGTTGAGTCATCAAGTTCCCATTAGCTCTCCGAAAATCTGTAGGAACATTATATATATATATATACCTAACACTTTACATCCAGCTATCTGTTTTCGTTGAAGCGTTCACGTAATCTTATCACTGCTCTTGGAGGTAATAGAAAACGTGGTCAAGATTAAGTTCAGAACATTATAGCGTCATCCATGAAGTACTGCAGGACGAAGACTGGCTCTGCTACCCACCCCATCCTGGGGTTGTTGTTACGCTGACCATCTAATAACCTGTGCGGTTGCGAGCGGTGCAAGGTACGAGCTCCCTCGAGAGAGCCAGGTCGCTGAGGTAAATATTATTCTGTGTTCCGTGGTGCGGGAAAGAAGAAAAGATAAGATAAATAAGAATGGACAGAGAGCAGCACGTTCTTTCGGGCGGATTTACCTCCCCAGCCATTACCGGGGTGATGAGGGGGTTGTGGGGTGTGGTGGTAGTGGGGAGCATATCCTGGCCACACTGAGGGAGGGAGGCGACCACCGGGTACGACCGCTGCCTCGCAAGCTGCCCCTAGGGGGCGCTGCCGCCCCGCCCGATACCATCGCCTGGTGTGGCTGCCACACCGTGTGGTGCCGGACGGTCGGTCGGCCCTCTAGCCTGCTCCACCCACTCTGGGCAACACCCCGATCTTCCACTCTCATTTAGACCAAGTAATGTCTCTTTTTTTCCCCCCCTTCCATGCCAGGCATCTGCCTCACTTTCCTGTCCCCCTTCCCACTAGGATTTCGTCTCTCGTTAAGCTCCCTCCTCATGGCAGAATTTCCCCTCCCTCTCTCTCTTTCCCTCCCACTTCTGTCCGAATTCGCCACACCATCCCACTCCTATGCGGAACAGAGTTTGAGACGCCGGAAGTCGACATGAGACAATGGAAGTGGACTTGAGGAAGAGGAAGTGAGGCAGGAAAGACGGGTTTGATAAAGGGCGAACAATTCATTCACACAAACACACCTTCATTCGATGTGAGAGACTGCACATAGGCGCGGGGTTCTGTAGGTGGGTGGGAGACCCACCTACAGGTGGCAGGGAGACCTTAAAGGTGAGCGGGAGACGCCGTAGGTGGGGAGAGAGACCCCTAGATATGCAAGAGACCCCTATCAGTAGGCTAGAGACCCTGTAGGTAAACTAGAGACCTTGTGGCATGGCAAAAAAAAGAAACCTGCAGCTGGACAAGAGACCCTGTATGTAGCCAGACTAGAGACCCCCCCTGCAGGTAAGCCAGAGACCTTACAGTAACTGGACAAGAGACCCTGTATGTAGCCAGACAAGAGACCCAATGCAGGTAAGCCAGAGACCTTACAGTTGGGCAAGAGACATTAGAGACAAACTCCTTAAGTGGCACAGGTGTCTCCCGCGACCATCGAGATGTTTCAGAGTCTCTAGGTATCCACCAAGATCAGCCACCAAATCAGATCGGGTACTGTGGGTGTGTATTATTTCGCCGTGCCATCACCCGGGTGGGAGAATGGGAGGCAGAATGATGTGTGTTTTCCTGTGTTTCTTCTTTCTCTTATTCTTTCTCTTATTCTAATCCTTGTTAGGCCGAAGAGAGAGAGGGATATGTATACAATCTATGTCAACCTTGTATAGTTACTATGTGTGTGTGTTGAGGGGCGAGGAGAGCTGCCTGACGGTGGAGGTCGTCGAACTAATGTCATTCCTGTCGTGTGCTCAGCAAGCAAGATGATGATGATGGTCATCCTCACGGCTCGTACTTGTACGTACATCATTGACTTTCATGTCCAGCGAGACCGAGGAAGAGGAGGGAGGAGGGGGGGGGTTGGTTGGTTGTTTTTAAGTAAGAGTCGTCTGTGTAATGGGCCATTATCAGATAAGGGTGGGCGGGGGACATGAGCTGCATTGCCACTTGTGTTTGAGGAGACTAATTGGCAACATGACAGGATGCGGGACGTGTGAAACCCGTTCCAGGGAGGAGGCGAGAGAGAGAGAGGGAGAGAGAGAGAGAAAGAGAGAGAGAGAGAGAGAGAGAGAGAGAGAGAGAGAGAGAGAGAGAGAGAGAGAGAGAGAGAGGAGCACGCACGAACGGCAGCGCATTTTGGGGTATGTCATGAA